>NC_092253.1:20072462-20159962 GCF_036320965.1 Panulirus ornatus
TAAGTGCAAGAAATGATTAATTTTCTGTATTGTTCTTTATATTGTGTATATCATATGTACTTGATTGAAGATGATCAATATACGCGTGCACTGCAGTAGTATTTATTCCACTTATATACGAATTTTTCAAATAAAGTTCCATTTATGGAAAGAAACCATAATAGATTTTGCCGTTCTATTATACCTCATCTCGTTATTTTCACATAAATTTTCTAAATCTATGTACCTCATTCATAGCTGTGAACACTGCCAGTTATCCAGTTTATCCATACACCACTGTACAAATGATGACTCACTCATTCATGCGCCACTTGGGGTCAGCCGCTTCCTCTCTCCCATGTAGGTTTGGTTCCTGGTGGCGGCAGTCACTCCATACTTATTTCCTTCGTTAGCGAGGTAACGCCAGGAATAGACAAGATCACATCCACTTTCATCTATTCTAAAGGTTTGTGCAATGCACCGAAACCACAGCCCCCTATCCACAACCAGACCCCACAGACCTCTCCATTGTTTCCCCCAGCCACTTCAAATGCTCTGGTTTAATCCAATGACAGTACGTCGCCCCATGTATACTACATAATTCCAATATACTCTATCCCGTGCACGCCTTTCACCCTCTGCATATTCATGCTCCGATTTCAAAAATGTTTTTCTCTCCATCATTTCATCTCCAGTTTGGTCTCCCCTTTCTCATTTGCCCCTCCAGTTCTGACACATATTGTCCTCAGACATTTCATTTTCTATACATCCTCATTCATAACCCATGCCTCACACCCACACAACATCGTGGGAACTACGAGACCTTCAAAAATAAACATTTTCGCCTTCCGTTAACGACCTCTCTTTCCACACATTCCTCACTGAACCAAGAACCTTCACCACCTAACCCATCCTATAACTCACCACCACTTTCATGTTTCCAATCGATGCCATGTCCACTCCCAGGTATTTATTTCGCCATTCAAACTCACGCCCCAACTGAGCTGTCCCTCTGCCCTTCTTAAATATACTTGCCTTTATTCATATTTGCTCTCAACTTCCTCCGTTGACACAATCTCCCAAACTCAGTTACCGACTTTTGTACTTTCTTATTCGAATCTGCCACCAGTGCTATACTATCAGCAAACAAAACCGACATACTTTCCAGGCCCCACTTTGCCCCGTATACACTGCATACTCGCCCCTTCCTCGAAGGCCCTTGCATTCAACTCCTCCACCAACCCATTCATAAACAAATCAAACAGCCAAGGTTACATCACACACCCTGTCGCGGACCAACTTTCACATGAAACCACTAACTCTCCGTTTTTCCTACTCATGTACACGCCTTACGCTCTTGCTAAAAACTTATCACCGTTTCTAGTAGCTTTACTCACACACCATATATTCGTAACAGTTTCCACAAAGGATCCCTATCAACCCTATCATATTGTTTCTACAGATCCGTAAATGCAACTAGTAAATCCCTCTGTTTCTTTAAGTGCTTCTCACACATATTCTTCAAACCATACACCTAATTCATACATACTCTATTACTCCTGAAACCACATCTTTCCTTCCCAATCTGATGTTTTGGAAGTGGATGTATGCGAAATAAAACAGTCATGGAATTCGATCCAGTGAAGATAGAAGAGGTGGTGAAAACCTTGAACAAGGTAATGTGCGGCAAAGCCGATGGAGTGGATAGGATTGCACTTAATTTCTTAAGATAGAAATTGATTTTCTTGTTAACTAATTAGTTATGATTTTCAGTGTATGCATGGCTCATAGTGAGGTGCCTGAGGATTGTAGGAATGCATGTATAGTGCCACTGTATAGGAACAATGTTCAATTTGCAGAATTTTGTTGAGTGTGACTGGAAAGTTATATGGTAGCGTGATGATTGAGATGGTGACACCATGCAAAGAGCTTCGGGTTTGTTTGCTTGTGTGTGTGTGGGGGGGGGGGGGTAATGGCATTAGGAATGGTAAAGGACGTATATATCTGGTGTTTACTTTGAAAAATACGTGCGAGAAATGCAGAAGGACTTGTATGTGGCATTTATAGACCTGGAGAAAGCGTATGATACGGCTGATACAGATGCTCTGCTGGAAAGTGTTGCGAATAAATGGTATGAGAGGAAAGCCGTTTGAAGCACCGAGGAGTTTTTATCAAATGAGTTATGAGTGTGTGCGAATAGAAAGAGATGTGGTGAGTGTTTCCATGTGAGGGTAGGCATGCGACAGGGGCTTGTAATGTCACCATGGCTGTTTGCTTTGTCATTGGATTGGATGGTGAGGGAGATAAATGCAAGTGTCTTGGAGAGAAGAGCAGGTATATAGCCTCTTGGGAGTGGGAGTGCCTGAGAGGGTGAGTCAGTTGTTTTCCGATGACACGGCATTGGTGGCAGATTAAGAAGATACAGAAGCTGGTGTGTGTCTTAGTTTGGGAGAGTGTGTGAAAGTGTAAATTGAGGGTAAACGCGAAAAATGCAGTATTTGGATCGATAGTGAAGAGAGACAGGTTATTTGGAGCATGGGTTTAATTGGACAGACCTTGGAGGAAATTGTTGGTGAAGCGGAGCAAGTGTAACTGCGCTTGATCGAATAGAAAATGCTGGTAAGTGTGGTATACCGTAAGAGATGTATGTATTGGAGAGTTGAAGAAGGTGTATTGAAATGGTTTGGACATATGGAGAAAATGAGTGAAAAAAGGATAAGAGGGCATAAATGTCAGATGTAGGAGGGACAAGGAAAAGGATGAAACCTAGATGGTATATATATGGAGTGAAAGATGCTCTGAAGTTTCGGGGCCTGAAGATGCAGCAGGGAGTGAGGCTTGCAAGTGACAGAGCGAAATGGAGCGATGTAGCACATAGGGGACGAGGTTCTCTCATTGGGTTTAGCCAAAACATACGAAGCGGTTGGGAAAAGACATTGAAAGGTATGTGGGGCTTGGTTGTGGATAGGCTGTAGTTTCGGAACATGATACGGATATGATAGAGCGAATGAAGTCATTTCTTCGTCTGTTTCTGGCGTTCGTTACCTAACTCAGGAAGTAGAGTATATATATATATATATATATATATATATATATATATATATATATATATATATATATATATATATATATACGTGTTAATTGACAGGCGTGCGAAAGAGAGACTTTTGGATGTTAATGTGCTAAGAGGTGCAACTGGAGGGATGTCTGATCATTATCTTGTGGAGGCTAAGGTGAAGATTTGTATGGGTTTTTAGAAAAGAAGAGTGAATGTTGGGGTGAAGAGGGTGGTGAGAGTAAGTGAGCTTTGGAAGGAGACCTGTGTGAGGAAGTACCAGGAGAGACTGAGTACAGAATGGAAAAAGGTGAGAACAATGGAAGTAAGGGGAGTGGGGGAGGAATGGGATATATTTAGGGAATCAGTGATGGATTGCGCAAAAGATGCTTGTGGCATGAGAAGAGTGGGAGGTGGGTTGATTAGAAAGGGTAGTGAGTGGTGGGATGAAGAAGTAAGAGTATTAGTGAAAGAGAAGAGAGAGGCATTTGGACGATTTTTGCAGGGAAAAAATGCATTTGAGTGGGAGATGTATAAAAGAAAGAGACAGGAGGTCAAGAGAAAGGTGCAAGAGGTGAAAAAAAGGGCAAATGAGAGTTGGGGTGAGAGAGTATCATTAAATTTTAGGGAGAATAAAAAGATGTTCTGGAAGGAGGTAAATAAAGTGCGTAAGACAAGGGAGCAAATGGGAACTTCAGTGAAGGGCGCAAATGGGGAGGTGATAACAAGTAGTGGTGATGTGAGAAGGAGATGGAGTGAGTATTTTGAAGGTTTGTTGAATGTGTTTGATGATAGAGTGGCAGATATAGGGTGTTTTGGTCGAGGTGGTGTGCAAAGTGAGAGGGTTAGGGAAAATGATTTGGTAAACAGAGAAGAGGTAGTGAAAGCTTTGCGGAAGATGAAAGCCGGCAAGGCAGCAGGTTTGGATGGTATTGCAGTTGAATTTATTAAAAAAGGGGGTGACTGTATTGTTGACTGGTTGGTAAGGTTATTTAATGTATGTATGACTCATGGTGAGGTGCCTGAGGATTGGCGGAATGCGTGCATAGTGCCATTGTACAAAGACAAAGGGGATAAGAGTGAGTGCTCAAATTACAGAGGTATAAGTTTGTTGAGTATTCCTGGTAAATTATATGGGAGGGTATTGATTGAGAGGGTGAAGGCATGTACAGAGCATCAGATTGGGGAAGAGCAGTGTGGTTTCAGAAGTGGTAGAGGATGTGTGGATCAGGTGTTTGCTTTGAAGAATGTATGTGAGAAATACTTAGAAAAGCAAATGGATTTGTATGTAGCATTTATGGATCTGGAGAAGGCATATGATAGAGTTGATAGAGATGCTCTGTG
Organism: Panulirus ornatus; assembly: GCF_036320965.1. Lineage (NCBI taxonomy): Eukaryota > Metazoa > Arthropoda > Malacostraca > Decapoda > Palinuridae > Panulirus > Panulirus ornatus. The sequence continues at coordinate 20,076,841 of NC_092253.1, forward strand.
GAAGGTATTAAGAATATATGGTGTGGGAGGAAAGTTGTTAGAAGCAGTGAAAAGTTTTTATCGAGGATGTAAGGCATGTGTACGTGTAGGAAGAGAGGAAAGTGATTGGTTCTCAGTGAATGTAGGTTTGCGGCAGGGGTGTGTGATGTCTCCATGGTTGTTTAATTTGTTTATGGATGGGGTTGTTAGGGAGGTAAATGCAAGAGTTTTGGAAAGAGGGGCAAGTATGAAGTCTGTTGGGGATGAGAGAGCTTGGGAAGTGAGTCAGTTGTTGTTCGCTGATGATACAGCGCTGGTGGCTGATTCATGTGAGAAACTGCAGAAGCTGGTGACTGAGTTTGGTAAAGTGTGTGGAAGAAGAAAGTTAAGAGTAAATGTGAATAAGAGCAAGGTTATTAGGTACAGTAGGGTTGAGGGTCAAGTCAATTGGGAGGTGAGTTTGAATGGAGAAAAACTGGAGGAAGTGAAGTGTTTTAGATATCTGGGAGTGGATCAGGCAGCGGATGGAACCATGGAAGCGGAAGTGGATCATAGGGTGGGGGAGGAGGCGAAAATTCTGGGGGCCTTGAAGAATGTGTGGAAGTCGAGAACATTATCTCGGAAAGCAAAAATGGGTATGTTTGAAGGAATAGTGGTTCCAACAATGTTGTATGGTTGCGAGGCGTGGGCTATGGATAGAGTTGTGCGCAGGAGGATGGATGTGCTGGAAATGAGATGTTTGAGGACAATGTGTGGTGTGAGGTGGTTTGATCGGGTGAGTAACGTAAGGGTAAGAGAGATGTGTGGAAATAAAAAGAGCGTGGTTGAGAGAGCAGAAGAGGGTGTTTTGAAGTGGTTTGGGCACATGGAGAGAATGAGTGAGGAAAGATTGACCAAGAGGATATATGTGTCGGAGGTAGAGGGAGCAAAGGAGAAGAGGGAGACCAAATTGGAGGTGGAAAGATGGAGTGAAAAAGATTTTGTGTGATCGGGGCCTGAACATGCAGGAGGGTGAAAGGAGGGCAAGGAATAGAGTGAATTGGAGCGATGTGGTATACCGAGGTTGACGTGCTGTCAGTGGATTGAATCAAGGCATGTGAAGCGTCTGGGGTAAACCATGGAAAGCTGTGTAGGTAGGTATATTTGCGTGTGTGGACGTATGCATATACATGTGTATGGGGGGGGGGGGGTGGGGCCATTTCTTTCGTCTGTTTCCTTGCGCTACCTCGCAAACGCGGGAGACAGCGACAAAGTATAATAAAAAAAAAATAAATTTATATATATATATATATATATATATATAAATATATATATATATATATATATATATATATATATATATATATATATATATATATATATATATATATATATATATATATATATATATATATATATATCTTTTCTTTCATACTATTCGCCATTTCCCGCGATAGCGAGGTAGCGTTAAGAACAGAGGACTGTGCCTTTGAGGGAATATCCTCACCTGGCCCCCTTCTCTGTTCCTTCTTTTGAAAAAATTAAGAAAAAAAAAAAGAGAGGGGAGGATTTCCAGCCCCCCGCTCCCTTCCCTTTTAGTCGCCTTCTACGACACGCAGGGAATACGTGGGAAGTATTCTTTCTTCCCTATCCCCAGGGATATATATCCCTGGGGATAGGGGAGAAAGAATACTTCCCACGTATTCCCTGCGTGTCGTAGAAGGCGACTAAAAGGGAAGGGAGCGGGGGGCTGGAAATCCTCCCCTCTCATCTTTTTTTTTTTTTTTTTTTTCCAAAAGAAGGAACAGAGAAGGGGGCCAGGTGAGGATATTTCCTCAAAGGCCCAGTCCTCTGTTCTTAACGCTACCTCGCTGATGCGGGAAATGGCGAATAGTACGAAAGAAAAGAAAGAAAGATATATATATATATATATATATATATATATATTTTTTTTTTTTTTTTTTTTTCTTTTTATACTTTGTCGCTGTCTCCCGCGTTTGCGAGGTAGCGCAAGGAAACAGACGAAAGAAATGGCCCAACCCCCCCCCCCCATACACATGTACATACACACGTCCACACACGCAAATATACATACCTACACAGCTTTCCATGGTTTACCCCAGACGCTTCACATGCCTTGCTTCAATCCACTGACAGCATGTCAACCCCTGTATACCACATGACTCCAATTCACTCTATTTCTTGCCCTCCTTTCACCCTCCTGCATGTTCAGGCCCCGATCACACAAAATCTTTTTCACTCCATCTTTCCACCTCCAATTTGGTCTCCCTCTTCTCCTCGTTCCCTCCACCTCCGACACATATATCCTCTTGGTCAATCTCTCCTCACTCATTCTCTCCATGTGCCCAAACCATTTCAAAACACCCTCTTCTGCTCTCTCAACCACGCTCTTTTTATTTCCACACATCTCTCTTACCCTTACGTTACTTACTCGATCAAACCACCTCACACCACACATTGTCCTCAAACATCTCATTTCCAGCACATCCATCCTCCTGCGCACATCTCTATCCATAGCCCACGCCTCGCAACCATACAACATTGTTGGAACCACTATTCCCTCAAACATACCCATTTTTGCTTTCCGAGATAGTGTTCTCGACTTCCACACATTTTTCAAGGCTCCCAAAATTTTCGCCCCCTCCCCCACCCTATGATCCACTTCCGCTTCCATGGTTCCATCCGCTGACAGATCCACTCCCAGATATCTAAAACACTTCACTTCCTCCAGTTTTTCTCCATTCAAACTCACCTCCCAATTGACTTGACCCTCACCCCTACTGTACCTAATAACCTTGCTCTTATTCACATTTACTCTCAACTTTCTTCTTCCACACACTTTACCAAACTCAGTCACCAAAAAAAAAAAAAAAAAAAAAAAAAAAAAAAAAATATATATATATATATATATATATATATATATATATATATATATATATATATATATATATATATATATATATATGTATATGTATGTATATTTGCGTGTGTGGACGTATGTATATACATGTGTATGGGGGTGGGTTGGGCCATTTCTTTCGTCTGTTTCCTTGCGCTACCTCGCGACAAAAAAAAAAAAAAAAAAAAAAAAAAAAAAAAATATATATATATATATATATATATATATATATATATATATATATATATATATATATATATATATATTTTTTTTTTTTTTTTTTTCTTTTTTTTTTTCTTTGTCGCGAGGTAGCGCAAGGAAACAGACGAAAGAAATGGCCCAACCCACCCCCATACACATGTATATACATACGTCCACACACGCAAATATACATACATATACATATATATATATATATATATATATATATATATATATATATATATATATATATATATATATATATATATATATTTTTTTTTTTTCTTTTTTTTTTACTTTGTCGCTGTCTCCCGCGTTTGCGAGGTAGCGCAAGGAAACAGACGAAAGAAATGGCCCAACCCCCCCCATACACATGTATATACATACGTCCACACACGCAAAATACATACCTACACAGCTTTCCATGGTTTACCCCAGACGCTTCACATGCCTTGATTCAATCCTCTGACAGCACGTCAACCTCGGTATACCACATCGCTCCAATTCACTCTATTCCTTGCCCTCCTTTCACCCTCCTGCATGTTCAGGCCCCGATCACACAAAATCTTTTTCACTCCATCTTTCCACCTCCAATTTGGTCTCCCTCTTCTCCTTTGCTCCCTCCACCTCCGACACATATATCCTCTTGGTCAATCTTTCCTCACTCATCCTCTCCATGTGCCCAAACCACTTCAAAACACCCTCTTCTGCTCTCTCAACCACGCTCTTTTTATTTCCACACATCTCTCTTACCCTTACGTTACTTACTCGATCAAACCACCTCACACCACACATTGTCCTCAAACATCTCATTTCCAGCACATCCATCCTCCTGCGCACAACTCTATCCATAGCCCACGCCTCGCAACCATATAACATTGTTGGAACCACTATTCCTTCAAACATACCCATTTTTGCTTTCCGAGATAATGTTCTCGACTTCCACACATTCTTCAAGGCCCCCAGAATTTTCGCCCCCTCCCCCACCCTATGATCCACTTCCGCTTCCATGCTTCCATCCGCTGCCAGATCCACTCCCAGATATCTAAAACACTTCACTTCCTCCAGTTTTTCTCCATTCAAACTCACCTCCCAATTGACTTGACCCTCAACCCTACTGTACCTAATAACCTTGCTCTTATTCACATTTACTCTTAACTTTCTTCTTCCACACACTTTACCAAACTCAGTCACCAGCTTCTGCAGTTTCTCACACGAATCAGCCACCAGCGCTGTATCATCAGCGAACAACAACTGACTCACTTCCCAAGCTCTCTCATCCCCAACAGACTTCATACTTGCCTCTCTTTCCAAAACTTGCATTTACCTCCCTAACAACCCCATCCATAAACAAATTAAACAACCATGGAGACATCACACACCCCTGCCGCAAACCTACATTCACTAGGAACCAATCACTTTCCTCTCTTCCTACACGTACACATGCCTTACATCCTCGATAAAAACTTTTCACTGTTTCTAACAACTTTCCTCCCACACCATATATTCTTAATACCTTCCACAGAGCATCTCTATCAACTCTATCATATGCCTTCTCCAGATCCATAAATGCTACATACAAATCCATTTGCTTTTCTAAGTATTTCTCACATACATTCTTCAAAGCAAACACCTGATCCACACATCCTCTACCACTTCTGAAACCACACTGCTCTTCCCCAATCTGATGCTCTGTACATGCCTTCACCCTCTCAATCAATACCCTCCCATATAATTTACCAGGAATACTCAACAAACTTATACCTCTGTAATTTGAGCACTCACTCTTATCCCCTTTGCCTTTGTACAATGGCACTATGCACGCATTCCGCCAATCCTCAGGCACCTCACCATGAGTCATACATACATTAAATAACCTTACCAACCAGTCAACAATACAGTCACCCCCTTTTTTAATAAATTCCACTGCAATACCATCCAAACCTGCTGCCTTGCCGGCTTTCATCATCCGCAAAGCTTTCACTACCTCTTCTCTGTTTACCAAATCATTTTCCCTAACCCTCTCACTTTGCACACCACCTCGACCAAAACACCCTATATCTGCCACTCTATCATCAAACACATTCAACAAACCTTCAAAATACTCACTCCATCTCCTTCTCACATCACCACTACTTGTTATCACCTCCCCATTTGCGCCCTTCACTGCAGTTCCCATTTGCTCCCTTGTCTTACGCACTTTATTTACCTCCTTCCAGAACATCTTTTTATTCTCCCTAAGATTTAATGATACTCTCTCACCCCAACTCTCATTTGCCCTTTTTTTCACCTCTTGCACCTTTCTCTTGACCTCCTGTCTCTTTCTTTTATACATCTCCCACTCAATTGCATTTTTTCCCTGCAAAAATCGTCCAAATGCCTCTCTCTTCTCTTTCACTAATACTCTTACTTCTTCATCCCACCACTCACTACCCTTTCTAATCAACCCACCTCCCACTCTTCTCATGCCACAAGCATCTTTTGCGCAATCCATCACTGATTCCCTAAATACATCCCATTCCTCCCCCACTCCCCTTGCTTCCATTGTTCTCACCTTTTTCCATTCTGTACTCAGTCTCTCCTGGTACTTCCTCACACAGGTCTCCTTCTCAAGCTCACTTACTCTCACCACCCTCTTCACCCCAACATTCACTCTTCTTTTCTGAAAACCCATACAAATCTTCACCTTAGCCTCCACAAGATAATGATCAGACATCCCTCCAGTTGCACCTCTCAGCACATTAACATCCAAAAGTCTCTCTTTCGCACGCCTGTCAATTAACACGTAATCCAATAACGCTCTCTGGCCATCTCTCCTACTTACATAAGTATACTTATGTATATCTCGCTTTTTAAACCAGGTATTCCCAATCATCAGTCCTTTTTCAGCACATAAATCTACAAGCTCTTCACCATTTCCATTTACAACACTGAACACCCCATGTATACCAATTATTCCCTCAACTGCCACATTACTCACCTTTGCATTCAAATCACCCATCACTATAACCCGGTCTCGTGCATCAAAACCACTAACACACTCATTCAGCTGCTCCCAAAACACTTGCCTCTCTTGATCTTTCTTCTCATATATATATATATATATATATATATATATATATATATATATATATATATATATATATATATATATATGGCAGCGGATGGAACCATGGATGCGGAAGTAAATCACAGGGTGGGGGAGGGGGCGAAAATCCTGGGAGCCTTGAAGAATGTGTGGAAGTCGAGAACATTATCTCGGAAAGCAAAAATGGGTATGTTTGAAGGAATAGTGGTTCCAACAATGTTGTATGGTTGCGAGGCGTGGGCTATGGATAGAGTTGTGCGCAGAAGGGTGGATGTGCTGGAAATGAGATGTTTGAGGACAATATGTGGTGTGAGGTGGTTTGATCGAGTAAGTAATGTAAGGGTAAGAGAGACGTGTGGAAATAAAAAGAGCGTGGTTGAGAGAGCAGAAGAGGGTGTTTTGAAATGGTTTGGGCACATAGAGAGAATGAGTGAGGAAAGATTTACCAAGAGGATATATGTGTCGAAGGTGGAGGGAACGAGGAGAAGTGGGAGACCAAATTGGAGGTGGAAAGATGGAGTGAAAAAGATTTTGAGTGATCGGGGCCTGAACATGCAGGAGGGTGAAAGGCGGGCAAGGAATAGAGTGAATTGGATCGATGTGTTATACCGGGGTCGATGTGCTGTCAATGGATTGAATCAGGGCATGTGAAGCGTCTGGGGTAAACCATGGAAAGCTCTGTGGGGCCCGGATGTGGAAAGGGAGCTGAGGTTTCGGGCATTATTGCATGACAGCTGGAGACTGAGTGTGAGCGAATGGGGTCTTTGTTGTCTTTTCCTGGCGCTGCCTCGCGCACATGAGGGGGGAGGGGGATGTTATTCCGTGTGTGGCGGGGTGGCGATGGGGGTGAGTAGGTGCAGACAGTGTGAATTGTGTGCATGTGTGTATATGGGTGTGTCTGTGTGTGTATATATGAGTGTACGTTGGGATGTGTGGGTGTGTATGTTTGCGTGTGTAGACGTGTGTGTGTGTGTGTGTGTGTGTGTGTGTGCATGTGTATGGAGGTGGGTTAGGCCATTTCTTTCGTCTGTTTCCTTGCGCTACCTCGCAGGCGCGGGAGACAGCGACAAAGCAAAATCACTCAATCAATCAATCAATCAATCAATCAATATATATATATATATATATATATATATATATATATATATATATCCCTGGGGATAGGGGAGAAAGAAAACTTCCCACGCATTCCCCGCGTGTCATAGAAGGCGACTAAAGGGGACGGGAGCGGGGGCTAGAAACCCTCCCCTCCCTGTATTTTAACTTTCTATAAGGGGAAATAGACAAAGAAGTCATGCGGGGAGTGCTCATCCTCCTCGAAGCCTCAGATTTAGGTGTCTAAATGTGTGTGGATGTAACCAAGATGAGAAAAAAGGAGACATAGGTAGTATGTTTGAGGAAAGGAACCTGCACGTTTTAAAGTCAGGGGTTGGTGAGAGGACCGGAACAAAGGAAGGAGTAGCACTACTCCTGATGCAGGAGTTATGGGAGTATGTGATAGAGTGTAAGAAATTAAACTCAAATTGATATGGGTAAAACTGAAAGTGGATAAAGAGAGATGGGTGATTATTGGTGCCTATGCATCTGGGCATGAGAAGAAAGACCATGAGAGGCAAGTGTTTTGGGAGCAGCTGAGCGAGTGTGTTAGAAGTTTTGATACACAAGACAGAGTTATAGTGATGGGTGGTTTGAATGCAAAGGTGAATAATGTGGCAGTTGAGGGTAAAATTGGTGTACATGAGGTGTTCAGTGTTGTAAATGGAAATGGTGAAGAGCCTGTAGATTTGTGTGCTGAAAAAGGACTGGCGATTGGGAATACCTGGTTTAAAAAGAGAGATATACGAAAGAATACATATGTAAGTAGGGGAGATGGCCAGAGAGCGTTACTGGATTACGTGTTAATTGATTGGCGTGTGAAAGAGAGACTTTTGGAACTTAATGTGCTGAGAGGGGCAACTTGGAGGGATGTCTGATCATTATCTTGTGGAGGCGAAGGTGAAGACATGTAGAGGTTTTCAGAAAAGAAGAATGTTGGGGAGAAGAGAGTGGTGAGAGTAAGTGAGCTTGGAAAGGAGACTTGTGTGAGGGAGTACCAGGAGAAATTGAGTGCACAATGGAAAAAGGTAAGAGCAAATGACGTAATGGGAGTGTGGGAGGAATGGGATGTATTTAGGGAAGCAGTGATGGCTTGCACAAAAGATGCCTGTGGCTTGAGAAAGGAGGGAGGTGGGCAGATTAGAAAGGGTTGTGAGTGGTAGAATGAAGAAGTAAGATTGTTAGTGAAAGAGAAGAGAGAGGTATTTGGACGATTTTTGCAGGGAAGTAGCGCAAAAGACTGGGAGATATATAAAAGAAAGAGGCAAGAGGTCAAGAGAAAGGTGCAAGAGGTGAAAAAGAGTACAAATGAGTGTTGAGGTGAGAGAATATCATTAAGTTTTAGGGAGACTAAAAAGCTGTTTTGGAAGGAGGTAAATAAAGTGCGTGAGACAACAGAACAAATGGGAACATCGGTGAAGGAGGCAGATGGGAAGGTAATAACAAGCAGTGGTGAAGTGAGAGGGAGATGGAGTGAATATTTTGAAGGTTTGTTGAATGTGTTTGATGATTGAGTGGCAGATATAGGGTGTTTAGGTCGATATGGTGTACGAAGTGAGAAGGTCAAGAAGAATGATTTGGTAAACAGAGAAGAGGTAGTGAAAGCTTTGCGGATGATGAAAACCGGCAAGGCAGCGGGTTTGGATGGTATTGCTGTGGAATTTAATGAAAAAGGGAGTGACTGTGTTGTTGACTGGTTGGCGAGGATATTCAATGTATGTATGACTCATGGTGAAGTGTCTGAGGATTGGCGGAATGCATGCATAGTGCCATTGTACAAAGGTAAAGGGGATAAAGGTGAGTGCTCAAATTACAGAGGTATAAGTTTGTTGAGTATTCCTGGGAAACTATATGGAAGGTTATTGATTGAGAGGTCAAGGCATGTACAGAGCATCAGATTGGGGAAGAGCAGTGTGGTTTCAGAAGTGGTAGAGGATGTGTGGATCAGGTGTTTGCTTTGAAGAATGTATGTGAGAAATACTTAGAAAACAGATGGATTTGTATGTAGCATTTATGGATCTGGAGAAGGCACATGATAGAGTTGATAGAGATGCTCTGTGGAAGGCATTACGAGTATATGGTGTGGGAGGTGAGTTGCTAGAAGCAGTGATTGGCTCCCAGTGAGTTTCGGTTTGCAGCAGGGGTGCGTGATGTCTCCATGATTGTTTAATTTGTTTATGGATGGGGTTGTTAGGGAGGTGAATGCAAGAGTTTTGGAGAGAGGGAAAAGTATGCACTCTGTTGTGGATGAGAGGGCTTGGGAAGTGAGTCAACTGTTGTTTGCTGATGATACAGGGCTGGTGGCGATTCGGGTGAGAAACTGCAAAAGTTGGTGATTGAGTTTGGTAAAACGTTTGAAAGAAGAAAGCTAAGAGTAAATGTGAATAAGAGCAAGGTTATTAGGTTCAGTAGGGTTGAGGGACAAGTAAACTGGGAGGTAAGTTTGAATGTAGAAAAACTGGAGGAAGTGAAGTATTTTAGATATCTGGGAGTGGATTTTGCAACGGATGGAACCATGGAAGCGGAAGTGAGTCACAAGGTGGGGAAGCGGGCGAAGGTTTCGGGAGCATTGAAGAATGTGTGGAAGGCGAGAACGTTATCTCGGAAAGCAAAAAATGGGTATGTCTGGAGGAATAGTGGTTCCAACAATGTTATACGGTTGCGAGGCATGGGCTATAGATAGAGTTGTGCAGTGGGTGGTTGTATTGGAAGTGAGATGTTTGAGGACAATATGTGGTGTGACGTAGTTTGATCGAGAAAGTAATGAAAGGGTAAGAGAGATGTGTGGTAATAGAAAGAGTGTGGTTGAGAGAGCAGAAGAGGGTGTATTGAAATGATTTGGTCACATGGAAAGAATGAGTGAGGAAAGATTGACAAAGAGGATATATGTGTCAGAGGTCGAGGGAACGGGAAGTGGGAAACCAAATTGGAGGTGGAAGGATGGAGTGAAAAAGATTTTGAGCGATCGGGGCCTCAAGATACAGGAGGGTGAAAGGTGTGCAAGGATAGAGTGAATTGGAACGAAGTGGTATACCGGGGTTAACTTGCTGTCAATGGATTGAACCAGGGCATGTGAAGCGTCTGGGGGTAAACCATGGAAAGTTTTGTGGGGCCTGGATGAGGAAAGGGAGCTGTGGTTTCGGTGCATTACACATAACAGCTAGAGATTGAGGTGAACGAAAGTGGCCTTTGTTGGCTTTTCCTTGCGCTACCTCGCGCAAATGAGGGAGGGCGTTGTTATTTCGTGTGTGGCGGGGTGGCGGCGAGAATGAATGAAGGCAGCATGTATGAATATGTACATGTGTATATATGTATATGTCTGTGTATGTATACATATGTATAAGTTGAAATGTATAGGTATGTGTATGTATATGTGGGCGTTATGTATATACGTGTATTTGGGTGGGTTGGACCATTCTTTCGTCAGTTCCTTGCGCTACCTCGCTAACGCGGGAGACAGCGAGAAAGTATAATCAAATATGAAATAAGATATATGTATATCTATTCTTGTTTTATATGAGCTGTTCTTTTGTTGGATGAAATACGTGAGTAAGAGCAGATTCCTTGTCCCGCGTTATTTTCCTTTTGTGCTTGAAAGTCTTGTTTCCATTGATACCTTAATCTCTTCACTCATGTTCTCACAAAATATCTGGTTTAAACTTGTCATCAGTGATTGACTGCTGGCTGTTTAAAGCATAGTATTTTATGTATTCCATATAGAATTGAATTAATGTAAGTGATACGTCAATGAAAGCAGTTAGCTGTTCCTTTAAAGATGTATTTCATTATTCGACTAGTTCTTCCATAATCCATATCACAGACGCATTTATATACCCTACGCAAGCCATATGGATTCCGGTGTTTGTCTGTGCCTTTCGGAGTTTAGGTATACTGGGTGAAAGCTGGTCTGTCAGCGGCTGCCAGCTGACTGAATCTGCCGTGCTAAGAATACTTCTGTGTGCTAATATTATAATTTATCGTCGGCTCCAGTGGAAGTCAGGTATGAAGCAGAGCTACTGGATTTTTTTTTGTAAGGTGAATAGTCTTCGTGTACTTCACGGGCATGGCGATATCGATTTAACGTATATTGATTTGTGGTCAATACAGGCTACTGTTATGTCAGCGGAATCGATTTAGAGGTAACTTTGATTTATATGCTAATTTGAAATTAGCTAATATATGGTAAGTTTTCGGAACTGGGGAGAGCTTCAAAGATGGGGAAACATTTGTGAAAACCATAAAAGAAAAACTGACGAAGTAAACGGATGTGGAAATGAGCAGATGATATCTAGCTGTCAGGCAACTCTTACAGGGTTTTTATTTTGCTCTCTCAGCACATCTTTTCAGTCACTAATACCAAGAAAATAATTCCGGTGGATGGTAGACAGTTGGTTCATCATGAGAGAACAATGTCCTATCCACAGCATTACTTCATAGAACTTTTGTTATGGTAGATTCTTGGGCTGGGATGAAACCCAGTAGGGTGAAAGTCTAATTTAGCACCGCATTGCTATTAGCTTTGCATATTAAGTATTTTTTGTTCTGGGCTGATATACTGTTTAGAGAAGACGAACAATTGTAGTGCATGAATTAGAGCTATATAGATTATTGAACGATATTAGATTTAGCAATAGTTTTGAGGGGTATGTACATAAGGGAAAATATGGGGTTTATTGATGGAAAATAAGGAATACATTTGCAAAAAATCAGAACCTCTTAACTTCTTATCATCATATGAAATTTATTGTGATTTATTATGATGATTGATATTTCAACTGAAATGTACCACTCATCCATGGTTGAGCATTGCACACAAGGCATGGTATACCATATGAGCAAACAGAGGACAAAAAGAGCAGCCATGGCATCCTCAGCAGGAGACCAGTTTTATATTGGTATATTTTTGATATGTATTTCAACCTCCAGATGAGGTTTTCATGATTTTGAGTATTCATGAGTGTTTTACTGACTTTTAATAGTTAATCCCTCTCTGACTGCATTAGCATTATAGAACAAATCACTCATTTTCCAAGCATAATAGCAGTGCATAGACTTTTACTCGTTCTTTTCTTGTTAATCTCCTGTCTTACATGCAACATGATATCAACCCAAGAAACCTAACATGCAGCAGTAGCCTAATATAACCAGACATTCTTTTAAGTGACTACAGCATGTGGAATGGAGCTTTCTGATACTGATGTTATTGCTGTGCCCCAGAATTAGAATTAGTTCTCATGCCAGTTGCCTGTCAGTTTGGGATACAATCCTGTACTTGTACCTATTTTTAATCAAAAAGGTCTGTGGAAGTGCATTTAGAAATTCTATTATAGTAGTTTCTTTGTAAGGCGTTAAAGATAATGAACATATTCAATAACACAGATCAGTTATAAGTGACAGTGCTTGTCATCATCTCTAGTGGTGAGATTCTTGTCCCCAAAACAGATGAGATTCTTGTCCCCAATACCAATTAGACTATTGCCAGAGCTTGGTAAGAATCACTCCCTAGGGAAAACTCTAATCATTGAGAGCAAGGACCACAGAGGATCCAGGTCCAGCAGAAGGAAATGTATGGATAAGAGTTTAAGAAGACTGTGAATAGACAAAGCTTTGTAAAGATTTTCCTGTCCAGTAGTGTTCTGAACTGTATCAGGTTATGAAAATGGATGTCTTCCTTATTGTCTTATCAGACTCTACATATGTCTATTCAGTGAGTACTTTGTAAAGCTGATTTTTCTTAAGACATAAGAATACTGTTTTTGTCTTTTTCACAGATGACATCATTGCTTTATATAGAAATACCAAATTATTAATGAATGCATAAATCATATGCATTTATGATGTCAAAGTCTAATTATATTTTGCAAATGTATCTCTTTACTTGATAGGAATAATTTTTCTTACTTTCTTTCACTCTTGTTTGCTTTTTTATGTGTTAGCTTAGTAGCAATAGTGCTTCCTGGGGGCTCTTACCTAATGTTCCAACTGACTACTACCTAGTGATCCAACCTGCTACTGCTACCTAATGCTCACACCTAAATTTTCCTGCCGGCTGCTTCTACGTAATGCTCCTGTCTAGTGTTCCTACACTATTTCTATCTGTTTCTCCTACCATTTTGCCAAGCAGGAAAATCTAGAATTATGAAGATAGAGTTGTATGAGTTAAGTGTTGTCAAGTGTTATGTATGACAAGGATAGATTTTATGTTTGTGGACAGAATGTGCAGTCCACATGCAGGTGAGGCAGAAAGAAAAGACAGCTACCTGGATCAGAGGATTGCAACTTGACAACCAGTTAATTGCTGGCTCTTCGTGCAGCCATCACTAACTCTCCTTATACCCAGGCTGATAGTACTGTTAATATACCTCCCTGTTTGGTGGCTGCCAACCAACTTCTACCTTGCTATGACTCTTAATATTGTATTGGTTTTGTTGTACGCACCTAGGCATCTTTTACAGTATTTAAGGTCATTCCTGATGATTATAATCACTCAGAAATCTTATTCTATACCTTTAAGTAGTAGTTTATCAAGCAATTTGTGTCTATGATTAATATTTTGACACCAGAGTGCTTTACATTTGGCTGCATTGAAACCCATTTGCCATGTCTCTGTTCATGCAACCAGTTTTCTAAATCCCTCTGGATCTTCAAGCGGTCTTCCTTTGAGTTGACTTTGTTTCCTAATTTAGTATTGTCAGGAAGTTTCAAGATTCTGCTGGTGAGTCATGTCTCTGGGTTGGTGATGATGTTGACAAATACAGGTCTGTGGATTGGGCCGTGTGGAACCCTACAAGATGTGTAGCTAGTTGGATGCTTCCTCATTTAAAGCCACCCTGTTTCCTTTTGGGGAGCCAGTTAACTGTCTATGTGCAGATGTGATCTGTGCTGTAAGATTTTATTTTACCTGGTAATCTTTTATGTGGTACTTTATTGAAGGCTTTACATATTGTGACTAGCAGAAGTTATTTTGGGAGTCCCAGTTATTTTATATGTAAATAAAGAATTGAATCAGATTCATTAAACTTGATCCTTTATTTTAGAAATCATGTTGAGAGTGAGTTATTAATCTACTTTCTTCTCAAAATTGAATTATTTTTTCTATGTTCATAACCCATTACTCAGGACCAAAGTAAGGCAAGTGGGACAGCATTTTGAAGCACATTCTATATTTCCTTTTTTGAAAATTTTTGTTTCGGTATCTTGCTTTTGAGGGATGGAATGGTAGAATCTTTGAGGAAGTTCCAGGAGGGAACAGGCATCAGAGATATTGATAGCTACATAGATAGATAGAAAATTCAGGAAGATAAGAAGCATGTATGAGATACTGTGAATTGTAGTGATTAGGTGTTCAGGGAGGCATGTGAAGCAATTGGGAAACCATTGAATGGTATGTGGAGCCTGGTTATGGAAAAGGAGCTGTGGATTTGGTGTATTACATGTAACAGCTAGAAAATGGATGTGAGCTGATGTGGCCTTTCTTCGTCTCTTCCTGGCGCTCCTTTGCTAATGCAGGAAATGGCGATCATGGATGAAAAAAGTATGGCGTCCTATAAGTAATGTGTGTAATTTATACATCAGTGTGATTAGTAATCATACCACTGAGTACTTTAAAACAAAACAGTTCATCCATCTGTGATGTTTCACCAGTGTGATTTGTAGTGTGATTCTGTATATCATTAACACAGTGATGATAAGAGATTGAACTTTGTGTATCATATTAACAGTAATTGTTGTTGAAACCTATTTATGTGTAGATGACAATATAGAGTTCTTATATCCTTATATCAATATCATAAACAGTTGATAGTAAGTTTCTGCTTTCTGTATATTATTGGCTTCAACGATTAAGGTTTTGATAACTCTATATCTTTGAAAGTCAAAACTAGAGATTTTATTTCTATTCTTGTTAATGTGTGCATGTAATGTTTTGATCTCTATTTATCTTCACTGCTTGATGTTGACATTTTAAGCTTTGTATGTCATAAACATGTTTCAAGTTTCTGATATCTGTCTTTAATGTTTGATATTACCAGTTTGATATATATATGTGTGTGTTGCAGGTATGAAATGTAAATTTCATATACATTTCGTGTTAGTTTTTATATCATTAGCCCTTAATGCTGGATTACATTTTTTATATCTATATGACATTAACATTTGCATTACGGATATGATTTCTATATGTCATCAGTAGTTGATGTAAGGTAAGGAATCTTATCAGAATGTCTATCTGTCTATTTATATCTCTGATTTCTGTTCCCAACTGGAACTCCTTCAAGGGGCTGGCCACAGCAGTAGTCTCCATAACAAGTGAACTTTACTGCCTCTTCTCAGCCTTCAGTTCCTTACCCTTAACATGCCACTAGCAGAGGTGAACTCTAGCGTTGTGTTTGCAGATGTTCCTACCTTATGTCCTTTCGACTACTGAATAATGCTCCTGCTTAATGTTCCAACCTACTGGTTCTACTAAATGCTCCAGCCTAAATGTTCCTATCTACTACTTCTTTCTTCTGCTTCTACCAGTTTGCCAAAAGGCTGGGCTAGCACATAGTGCTCACCACAGGAAAGTCTAGTTATGAAGAATGAGCTGTGTGAGTTAAGTGTTGTCACATAATATGTATGACAAGGAGAGATTGTATGTTTGTGGACAGAATCCCAGTAGTACAAGTGTGGCTGAGGTAGAAACAAATGACAGCTATCTGGGTCAGAGAAGTGCAGCTTGACAATCAACAAAGTGCAGGCTCACTATGCAGCAGTCATTAACACTCCCGATACCCAGGTGGGTAGTACCAGTAATAGGCCTCTTTGGTGATTGGCTGCCTTCCAACTACTATCTGTTACCAGTATAAAGCAGCAAATTTAATGTAATAGGTGCTGTCTGTGTATTGATGATATGTGATTATCACCATCACAAAAGGTTAGAATTGTCTAATGAGGTATCATTAGTTCTTGATATTGACATTCTTTTCTCTACTTATCATTTTCTTGTAAATGTCTTATCTCTTTCTTTTGGCAGCCCATGCATTGGGCCTCATATGTGTTACTATGAATATCTTGGGGTAATGTTTATTTTTCTCTCTTTGGCAGCTCATTGTGTTCTTTACAAGAATGGCATAAGTGCCTGCAAGCTTTCCTGATTGACAAGTTGCCACAAAATTGAAATATGGGAATTATAGCAGTATGAGACCCTACAAGAACAGTAAACACAAACATAAGTCATACAGTGAACCACATATAATAGAAGCATCATTATAAAAAGATGTATGATGATAAGAGTAACAACACCAACAAAAAAAGCAGCTGAAGAATATCATTGATATTGAGTGTGTAACAACAGAGGCATGAGGAGCAGCATCAGTAACAACAGTTAAGTAACACAGGAAATTAGAAGGACACAGTAATTATGAAAACATGGCCAAAAATTTTAGTGATGACTTTAGTTAGTTTTTAATGCACTGAAAAGAATTTCCCCTATGTTTGTCGAAATTATGTTACCTTATACAATAATTCTTTATGACAAGAACCATAGTCTATTATGTTCATCATATTTTCATTAAAACTATGGTGCTAAGATATTTCTTGCATTTACCATATTTGTTTTGAGGTCATCTCACTATCTGGCAAAATCAAGTTATCACATTTAGCGAGCATACATTATTTAAAAATCAGCACAAATTCATTTTCAGCCCTGGTATGAATCCTGAACTGGCAAATCATACATGGAGAGTCAGAGATATAGGTATTCATCCTTATCCTCTTTAGGATTGTGTTGTACATATGTGAAAAAAATGCTTATTTTTTGATGTAATTAATTTTTGAATACATCTGTTATTATCAACAGTGGTGGAGAGCAAACATAGGAAGCAAAATTTCATTGTCAAAAAGTGAGCAGACTACTGGGGAATACATGAGAGACAGCTGAATTTTTACATGTGAGAGCTGTGGGAACAAGAAATAATTTGTGGAATGTAGACAGAACCGAAGGAACTATCATGGCTAGCCATTTGAGCTGGGATGAAAGGTGTGATGTTTTGCTCTGAGAATGGGAAAAGGTACTAGACTTTATCTCACTTTACTTGGGAATAACTCATCTCAGTACAGTGACTTGGGATGATTTTGCTTAAAGCTACTGTACCACTTGCCAGTTATTGTGCGTAGCCTTCACACTACACCAACAAAGATTATTTACTTTGATGTTCACTCACCAAACTTCTGAGACGCATGAGCTGGAGCATTCTTAATGTAAAAGATTGCATGATGGAGGGCACACAAATGGCATGTTCATTGTATGATGAAATATTTGTAGAAAATTCTACCGTGCACATAGTTGAGAAACCTTTCAGTTGCCAGGAAAGTTTTACTGAACATTATGATATTCGGAGGCGTGTGGAAACTTACACTAGAGAGAAGCCGTATGAATGTTCACATTGTCAAAAATCCTTTTCCCATCGAAGTAATTTGACACAACATGTGAATATTCACTCAGGAGAGAAGCCATTTGAATGTTCACAATGTCAAAAGTCCTTTTCCCAGAAGAGTTATTTAGCAAAGCACATGGTTGTTCATACAGGGGTGAGACCTTATGAATGTTCACAATGCCAAAAGGCCTTTTCCAAAAGGAGTCACTTAGTACAGCACATGAACATTCATACAGGAGTAAAGCCATTTGAATGTTCCCATTGCCTAAAGGCCTTTTCCCAGAAGAATGATTTGGTACGGCACCTGAATATTCACACTGGAGAAAAGTCATATGATTGCTCACAGTGCCAAAAGTCTTTCACCCAGAGGAGGTATTTAGTACAGCACATGACGATTCATACAGGTGAGAAGCCATATGAATGTTCACAGTGCCAAAAAGCCTTTTCCCAGAAAAGTAATTTAGTGCAGCATATGACTGTTCATACAGAAGAGAAGCCATATAAATGTTCACAATGTCAAAAGTGCTTCTCCTGGAAGAGCACTCTAATGCAGCACATGACTATCCATACTGGAGAAAAGCCATACAAATGTTCTCATTGTCTAAAAGCTTTCTCTCAGAGGAGATATTTAGTGCAGCATATGACTATTCATACAGGAGAGAAACCATATGAATGTTCGTATTGTCAAAAGACCTTCTCCCAGAAGAGTTACTTAATGCATCACATTAAGATTCACAAAAGAAAGATGCTCACTTGTAACCCCTCTAGTCAAGATTTTTGCCAACAGACTGGTCAAACAGAACACGTTTCCCTCAATGGGGAAGATCAATGTGACAAGGTGATGTCTTACCAACAAACATATGAAGACCATGTGATGTCTCACTTAATGGTTGAGATGCTAGATAGTCCTGAGGGAGTGAAACAAATTGGTAGTGATGCAGAATCCATGATTTGTGACACAGACCATTGTGCAGAACTGCCTCGAATAGTCCCTCAGTCATCTGCAAGGGCTCCGATGGATGATATAGATATTGTTAAGGAAGAGGTGTGAACCTTATGAAGTTAATTTCTATGCTGAAGATAAAACACCTCCCTCTACTTATGACTGTGGATATGGCAAGTATAGCTTAGCTTTCTGTCATTCTGTGACTCGTCAGATAGTGAAAGAGTGACTCGCTCACCAGATGATAAACTTGAGTACAGATTCCCAAAAAGATTTATAACCCATGGTGTTTTCCAGCAAAACACTATGTCACCTCCACCATTCTCTTGTGTGAGATGGTACTACTGTTATTTATTTTTTTTTAGTTTGGATTGCTATTTCATATGGTGACTCATTTTTGAGGATGATAATAAGTCAGGAATTGCTCCATATTGTTTAATGATTGTGATGGTAAGTTTATCGTAATGATGAGTTCACCAGGATTTCTATTTATACGATTATTGTTGGAGTACAATCATAGTTGTCATTGTAAAGGCATAGGTAGCAGAAACAGGATATTTAGTGCCAGTTATGGAAATTTAGCAGCTAGAGGGCTGTAATGTTGAGAAAAAAGATAATGTAAACCTTCAGACATTCAAAAAGGATGAGAGTTATTTGATGAAGTACTTGTCTGTTCTGCTGCACGTTATGTACATTAGCTTTCAGAATGACAAAGATTTTTCAAGTTTATATTTTGAGACCCCATTGGTGTAAGTTAATATATTAAGTACTTCTTTTCTTGTTCAATAAAAACATGAAATTGTAAACCTCCAATTATTTCTTATGCCTGCATATATCTCAAAATTGATACAAACCAAATGTTTATCCATAACGAAGTTCATTTCTATACTGAATAGTATACTGAATAGTTGCCCTTGCAAACTAATAGAAAAAGTGATTGCTGATAAATTGGTTTGGTACCTTTAAAGAAATAATCATATCACTCTATTCCAGTGTGTTTAGCAAGTTTTGATGTACCACAGACCCCCAGTAAGAAAGTCAAATGTCAGTCAGGAAGGTTTTGCTAATTATCTTATACAAAATCATTGTTTAATGATTTAGGGAAAGTTTATGATACTACTTGGAGATATCTCATTAAGAAGTTTTACAAGGTGGGCCTTCAAGACAGACTGTTACGGTTTCTTTAATCTTCAATACTTGTCCACTATTTCCTGCATTAGCAAGGTAGCGTTGGGAACGGATGAAGTACTAAGGTTACATAATTCATCATGTTAATCAAAACTGGAGGGTTGTAGCCAGATGTATTCACTGGAAACTAATGATGACATCCTTAAAATGAGCAATACTGTTCAAGATCTTAGAATCTGAAGCATCAAGATGCTCTAAATGTGAAAGTCTGCATGCATATTCTGGTGAGCCACTTGGACTAGGATTTGAAGAACTTGATTTAAAGTATCTCTTTAGGCTTAAACATATACCATCTACCCTGTATGTGTCTGTGTATTTGCTGCTGAGAGAAATAGGGTATTTGATTAGCATCCAAATTTCTTGACCTTGTAATGTAAGAAGTGCCACAAGTGAGTGTTTTAGACATAAGATCATTTCAAGAAATAGATTTTATTGGAGTTTACTGTAAAGGATTTGAAGTACCTATTGAGGAAAAATCTCATGTAGCAAAACTACCAAAAGAAGCTCATATTTATTACAGAGCTATATGGTAGTTGGGTTGCACTTAGATTAACTGGACACTCCCCCCAAAAAATATACAGTCTACTCTAATACTCATACTATATCACACAATGTTCCAACACATCCCATGATTGAATTAATATGAGGGTCTTTCATGGAGGAGTGAATCTACAGTACACTGGGGATGGGTAGTTAGGAAACCTAGGAGATCAATAAGTTGCTGACTGCAGCAAATAATACTGAAATCACTTCTACCTAATCGACTTGTCAAAATAGACGATCACTGAAGATAGGCTATCAGCAAAGAATGGAATGAAACCCTCTAAATGTCAGGCCCTCGGGTTTATAAAAACACTATGAAAGAGGTTTCAAATCAGATAGTTAAGCCCTTAACTGTCCTTTTCAATAAGTTTGCCAATGAAACAATGATATTCAAAAAAGTTTATAAGTCAGTGCCCTGAAATTATTGTCCAGTTAGCCTAGTTTCTCTAGTTGGGAACCATGGAAACCATCATTTTGGACAAAATCATTAACCATTTGGAGGACCACCACTTGATAAATGATTCTCAGCATGGTTTTCAACAAAACTACTTATGTCTAACAAATCTGCTTGATTTCTCCTATGATATAATCACCATGTATGATGAAAGTAAAGCAGCTGATCATGAACATCTAATCATATTTTCAAAAAGCTTTCAATAAAGTTACACATCAAAGGTTACTTGCAAGATTAAAGTCTCATGGTAAACATGGGGTTTCACTTATATGGTTAGGAAAGTGATTGACTGGCCATTAACAAAGAATATTGATTAAAGTTCAAACTTCAGAATGGAAAAGATTACAAGTGGCATGCCACAGGGATCAGTTTTGGGACTGGTTTTCTTTCTCATATAAATGATATTGACAGTGCGCTGTGATGTAAGGTATTGAAATTGCAGATGAGAGGACAAAATATATCTTTAACTGAAAATGAATGTTTACAACTTCAAACTGACATTGACAAACTTGTACAGATTGGGCAGCAAATGAACTTTGATACTGATAAATGCAAAGTTTTATGTATCATAAGAAAAAAACAAATGGGTAAGCTACTTAATGAATTTTCTTGAGCTGCAAAAGGTAGATGAGGAAAAATCAAAAGCTAACTAAGCGGTGCAATAAGCAGTAAAAAATAAACCCATCAAAATTACTTGATTGATAGATTGGACTTTCCATATTAAGTATAAGGAAATCATCTTCACTATCTATCTATCTATGTATCATGCCCATTCCCTCTAGGAACTCCCATCAAGGGGGTTACCACAGCAAAGGAGTCTCCACTTGTCCTTACATGCCTCCTTGAATACACCATTTCTCCTCCTCCAGTACTCTTTCACTCTATATCTCCATGTCACTGGTGGTTTTCCTCTCAAAAAATATTTTAATTATACCATCATACACTTGCCTCATAAACTTCTTGTCTTGCATTCTTTTCACATGCCCAAACCAACTTGAGTATTATGTTTCACCCACTGTATCACTATTTACAATTTATTGGTGCATCCCCTCCTCGAGTATTGTGTTTAGTTTTGGTCACCTTAGCTGAAAAAATGGAAAGCATGTACAGCAACTAAACAAATCTATTTAGCTTAGAAAAATGGAAGCAAAGAGATGATCTAATTCAGGTGTTCAAAATTATCTGAGGCTCAGATAATTTCGATCTAACAAGCTATGATTTGTCTGATTTCACTTGTATTGATAGATACATACTCGTGGGACAACTCCAAATTTTACCTCGAATAAAGCAAAGTGAGATTTCTTCAACAAGACTGTTATTATATGGAATGATTTATGAACTAGGTTGGTTGAAAACAGAACTTTAGATGTGTTTAAGGACAGAATGGATATACATTTTACTTCAAGTTATATGAACAATATGCAGGAAAAGGATAGGGTTTTGCATGACTTTAAAAGTCATTTAGGGTGAACAGTTGTCTGTATTTCTCTCTCTAGAGTTTATTCCTTCTTCTTTGAGGAAACTTAGTGAGGTTGAGAGTAAAGATGATGTACAATATTGAGGATGAGGTTCAGGATGATTTCTTTGTCACATATCAAAATATTTTATATTAATGCACACAGTACAAACCAAAATTAAAGAGTTGGAAGCAACTGCACTACAAGGAAATTACGAAATGACTGTTGTTTCTGATGCTTAGATATATACATAAAAAAGAAGAAACTTCCTTGCTGAATATGCCATTCTAGGGTACATTCTATTTCATACTGATAAGTGGTAGTGTCCTGCTTTTTGTATAGACATTGTGTTAGTGAGCACTGTCCGAACTGCCTTTACACCATCTATTTTGTTGGATTAGTGAGATTGACGTATATTCTGTTGGTACGGCACAGCTTAATGCTGTTCATGAGTCTGAAGGTTCGTTTAGGGTGAAACCGCCTGAAATCCATTTTTCAAACATTGTCCTGTATGGCGCCTGTGGTATGTTCACGCCAGTCTTTTGGCGCTGAAAGCATTTCGACCCTTTTTGATATGCTAATAAAGGAAAATTTCCCACATGTGTTCTCAAGACTTGTCTCTAGGACATTTTTGCAGGATATGTTTTTCTCCTCTCCATAGAATGTGTCTGCATGGTAGATCAAGTTTGTGTGATGGCTGCTGGATATGTTTGTCATCTGCTTATTGTATGCGCTGGATAAGTTTGTGTGCTGCTTGCTGGATGCGCTGGATATGTTTGTGTGCTGCTGCAGTTGCAGGCTGGCTTGACAACAATCTCCTGAATATGTTATGGTGCTTTGAAAGTTGTATCGTCTGTTGCAGTAAATCTAAGCCAGGTATGATATTTAATTGTTTTAACTTTCTGTAACGCTAAAAGCACAAAGCACTAACACAAACCTACATTTACAGTTTACTAGTTTTGCTCCACATCGCGGAAAAGACCATTTTAGCTCTGCCTTAAAACCCGTTTTGGGAATTGCATGCAATACATACGTTTCAGATGCTTCATATAATTCGTTGTGACTACAAAAATGCCTGTAAGGTATGATCAGGAACACTATGTTTCACTTAAGGATAGTAAAAAAAGTAATGATAGCTATGAATATCGGATTTTTTTGGCTAATTAGTATGAAAGTAGGTAATACACTTGTAAATTATGAACAGAATCTAAAGAAACCTGACCCATCATGGGTCGAAGTGCTACCGGTGCTAAGATTATCGCCTCGCCTATCCCTTAAATGATACTAGAAACTTAACAGCATTCGTCGACATGGAGGTACATTTCCATGTGTGACTAATATATGTTCACTAGATTATTGAAACTTAAGATATATTTTGATTGCTGGGGAAGTTACCCTAGGGTCTATTGAGATTTTACAAGTGGAATACCTAGAGTTCTGTAATTAACCCCAAATTTTCCTTGATATACTACTGCTCTTTATTCAGTATAGTTTATTACATGTTAATGCACCAAATCTTGTTCTGCAAGTATTTCAGTGACCATAACGTAATATGTAAATCACGTAGAATTTGATAACCATTTTCCTTAGTTCCGATGTGGGGTAATCTGATAAATTATTGTTGTGGCTATAAAGTGAGCTTTTCATAGGTTCTGTTGATAGTTTATATGTGCATTTCCTAATTTTACATTGAGCCCATATTTTTTAATATACATAAAACTTATTTACCTTGTTCATTGTTTTTGAAAGATATGTATTCCAAGTCATGATCACAGTTGTTTTTGGTGTTCTCTGAACCCTCCACCAGCTTTGTAGTCTACAGAACACATTTAGTCAATACTGAAAGCTGATAGTGATGAGGAACTATTTTAGATAATTACATTAAATTTTATTTGACAGTATTAAAGATAGGAGTACTGCATTAGCTTATTAGAGAAAATGTGGGGTTAATTAAACTATAAATAGGTAGAAAACTTGTAAAAAATTAACAGAACCTTATATTCTATTTATAGTGACTGACATGGCATGGGCAAATATTCCCCAATCAAGGTCGTCTTGAGTGGAAGAAAAATAGTAAAAGTGAAAGCAAGTAGAAGTGATTGGAGTTTGGCAAGTGTTTGCAGACCTGACTCTTAAAGGAAGAAGGGTTATATGAAGAGGTTAAGACAGAAGAAGGAAGAGAATTCCACAGCTTAGTTGTTTGAGAGAGGAAGGAGGCATCATAACATCCAATCCTCGAGTGGCAGGTCTCCACAAAGAAGTGGTAGGAAGCAGCAACCAAATGTGTGCCATGGGTCCAAACTTTAGGAATGGGGACACATGCAGACGTTTCATGAAAACATTGGCCAAAATAATCCCCACAGAATAAAGAGAGAGCAGCAACATTGCAACATACAGAGAGTGAGAAGGTTGAAGAGAGGTGAAGCCAGGAGAATTAATGAGATGGAAGGATTTGGATTCACTCTTGTTAATAGAGAAGTGGAGAATGAGCCACCCCAGATATGTAAGTAGTAGTCCATACTTGGGTGAATTAAACCCCTGTAGATATGAAACAGCTGCTCCACAAGAAAAATGATAAGGGTACCAGCACAACACTCCCAGCTTTTGGGAAGCAGACTTTGTGATGTTAATAATGTGAGGTTTCCAGGAGAGTGTGGAGGATATGGTTATGCCTGACATGTTTATATTGTTACAGAGTTGAATTGTAATGTTTTGAAAGTACAGAAGGATAGCTAATTCTTAAATGTAGTGAGATAGTATTTTAGCACCATTAGATTACCGCTTCCGCACTCCAAAATGCTGCACAGGTCTGATTTGAGAGAGGAAGTATGATCAGTTAAAGAAAGAGACTGAGCATTAAGGGAAGGAGGTGAGGAAAAAGAGTTAAAAGTATGAGAAGAGGGATCATCAGCATAAGAGTAAATTAGGTTAGAAGTAGAAGAGGGTTTACTGATTGGGAGAAAGATACTAGGTGATAGAACACAACCCTGGGGAACACCACTGTTGATAGGATAGGAGGGAGGAGTTCCATCAGTGACTACTATGATAGACTGGCCAGAGAGGGAACTGTGCATTAGAGAACAGGAAGAGGCAACAAAATCAAAGGAATGGAGTTTAGAAAGCAAAAACCTATGCTACACCATATTAGATGCTTTGGTGATGTTGAGGGCTGTTACAGAATTTGCACCAGAACCCCTGAAAGAGGAGGACCAGAGGTGAGTCACATAGGAGAGAAGGTCATCAGTTGACATAGTGCTGCAAAATCCCTGATTCCTACTGGTGAATTGAAAGAAGGGAATTGTTTGCTAAGTGTTTGGGAAAGTGAGAACTTAGGAGTGTGAAAGACTTCAGGGATAACAGAATCAAGAGCACTGGGGCAATAGTTGGGGGGTTATATTGGTTTCTTTTCTTAGGAATGGGGCGCATCAGGGCATGCTTCTAAATGGAAGGAAAAGTCTGGGTTCTTAGAGAAAAATTGGTGATCAAGGATTGCTGAAAGCCCAGAGGCACTTTCCCTTAGAACTTGAGAAGTGATGCCACCTGAGCCTTATGCATTATCCACTTGGATTTGGGAGAATACCTGGAAGACCCTGCATAAGGAGAATATAGGAGATGGCTTAGAATCAGAGGGAGGAGATGGGGTGGAGGGGATTAGAATCTATCATCCAGATTTGAAATGGAGGAGAACAAGGTGTCAAAAAGACAGGCTCTCTCAATTGGAGGTTTAGCATTAGGTTGATCAGGTCAGAAAGGAGAAAAGGTTGAGTCACAAAAGTCATTGGAGATACTTTTCTTAAAGGATCAGAAACATTTGTCGGTAAGAGAAATGAAGTCAACACAGTTTCTTATATTGAAAGTGCATTGGCATTTTAAAGAATAGCTTTGCAATTATCTCTAGCAGAAATGAAAGTGGAGAGTTTTCTTGGGAAAGGAAAAGTTTCATAGTCTGTTATGCACCATCCCTGATGCGTCAGGCATTAGAGAAGGAG
Organism: Panulirus ornatus; assembly: GCF_036320965.1. Lineage (NCBI taxonomy): Eukaryota > Metazoa > Arthropoda > Malacostraca > Decapoda > Palinuridae > Panulirus > Panulirus ornatus. The sequence goes on from NC_092253.1 coordinate 20,103,092, forward strand.
TGATCAGACCACAGTTAACAAGAAAAAGATTTTGACAATGGGATGTAGGACTTCATCCCAGCCAAGGTAACCTTTGCTCTGTGTTCAGCATAATGTGAGGCATCCTGATGAAAAAAACGCTACCCATCTAAGGGAAGGCAATAAAGAAGCTGTGCAGAGATAACGACTGAGCTCTCCGTAAGTGCCAAAGTTGGCCTTTCAAAGGGAAGGATGGAGGATGGGCATGCCGTTATAATTAATAGCAATAAGATTGTGGTCAGAGGACCCTAAGGGGGCAGAAATGGTGTATGAACAGTAGGGGGTTTAGAGGTAAAAATGAGGTCGTGTGTGTTGGTAGATTAGTCATGATGGTTGGGGACTTGGGTAGGATGTTTAATTAATTGTTCCATATTATTAAAGAGATAGGAATTAAAGAATTTGGCTCTTAAGAGGATCATTCTAGTAGCCCAAACAATCCTTGTGGTGTACACTTAAATCCCTGCAGAGGATCTGAAGAGAGTAGTGCTTCATGGCAAGAAGCCAGATAGTGGAACCCCTGCACGTACTTGAAGGAAAACTGTACTTTACTTCCTTAGCAGTAAAGATTTTCCTTAATTTGCAATATTTTAGTCAAAATATACCAATCATACCCATGAGTGTACATCAGTAAAACGGAGCCAGACAATAACAGACTGTTGACACTTTAATTGGCCTTGCACTTCCCATCAGCAGACAAATTTTATGCAACCTGCATCCTAAATAAACAGAGAATCAAGATTATTATATGGATTCAGATAGAGCCATTAGGGTAGAAGACCTCAAAACCATGGGAAAGTATATGTAATTTGGTAGGGAAACAACTGATATCTTCATCCACCTATTTAGTTCAGATTTATCAGTGGTTAAGAATGTCATTTCTGCCTCGATGCTGACATCTGGACCTGACTTGCCACCTTTCATAGCTGTTGCAAAGTAATTTGATATGCCTTTGATTTTTTCCTGAGTTAGAATTTCTTAATGATTTTTTAGTATTTAGAATGTATCATTTCTGGTTATATTTCCCTTTATAACTTGCGTTGCCATTTCCTCAGTAACATGGGATTCCTTCAACTCCTTATACAGACATTGATGATTGAGTATTTTCTCCTATGACTTTTGTCAGGAGCCAATGAGAAGATTCTTCAAATCTTGAACAGTGTTTGATCACCTCTCCATAATGTCCACAGAGAAGTCATCATTGCCATCTGATACAGTCTTACATGAAAGAATACAGTAATGCTTTTCGTTTTATTTTTCTTCAATAGATTAGATGTGAGAGGGTTAGGGAAAATGATTTGGTAAACAGAGAAGAGGTAGTGAAAGCTTTGCGGAAGATGAAAGCCGGCAAGGCAGCAGGTTTGGATGGTATTGCAGTGGAATTTATTAAAAAAGGGGGTGACTGTATTATTGACTGGTTGGTAAGGTTATTTAATGTATGTATGACTCATGGTGAGGTGCCTGAGGATTGGCGGAATGCGTGCATAGTGCCATTGTACAAAGGCAAAGGGGATAAGAGTGAGTGCTCAAATTACAGAGGTATAAGTTTGTTGAGTATTCCTGGTAAATTATATGGGAGGGTATTGATTGAGAGGGTGAAGGCATGTACAGAGCATCAGATTGGGGAAGAGCAGTGTGGTTTCAGAAGTGGTAGAGGATGTGTGGATCAGGTGTTTGCTTTGAAGAATGTATGTGAGAAATACTTAGAAAAGCATATGGATTTGTATGTAGCATTTATGGATCTGGAGAAGGCATATGATAGAGTTGATAGAGATGCTCTGTGGAAGGTATTAAGAATATATGGTGTGGGAGGAAAGTTGTTAGAAGCAGTGAAAAGTTTTTATCGAGGATGTAAGGCATGTGTACGTGTAGGAAGAGAGGAAAGTGATTGGTTCTCAGTGAATGTAGGTTTGCGGCAGGGGTGTGTGATGTCTCCATGGTTGTTTAATTTGTTTATGGATGGGGTTGTTAGGGAGGTAAATGCAAGAGTTTTGGAAAGAGGGGCAAGTATGAAGTCTGTTGGGGATGAGAGAGCTTGGGAAGTGAGTCAGTTGTTGTTCGCTGATGATACAGCGCTGTGGCTGATTCATGTGAGAAACTGCAGAAGCTGGTGACTGAGTTTGGTAAAGTGTGTGGAAGAAGAAAGTTAAGAGTAAATGTGAATAAGAGCAAGGTTATTAGGTACAGTAGGGTTGAGGGTCAAGTCAATTGGGAGGTGAGTTTGAATGGAGAAAAACTGGAGGAAGTGAAGTGTTTTAGATATCTGGGAGTGGATCTGGCAGCGGATGGAACCATGGAAGCGGAAGTGGATCATAGGGTGGGGGAGGGGGCGAAAATTCTGGGGGCCTTGAAGAATGTGTGGAAGTCGAGAACATTATCTCGGAAAGCAAAAATGGGTATGTTTGAAGGAATAGTGGTTCCAACAATGTTGTATGGTTGCGAGGCGTGGGCTATGGATAGAGTTGTGCGCAGAAGGATGGATGTGCTGGAAATGAGATGTTTGAGGACAATGTGTGGTGTGAGGTGGTTTGATCGAGTGAGTAACGTAAGGGTAAGAGGGATGTGTGGAAATAAAAAGAGCATGGTTGAGAGAGCAGAAGAGGGTGTTTTGAAGTGGTTTGGGCACATGGAGAGAATGAGTGAGGAAAGATTGACCAAGAGGATATATGTGTCGGAGGTGGAGGGAACGAGGAGAAGAGGGAGACCAAATTGGAGGTGGAAAGATGGAGTGAAAAAGATTTTGTGTGATCGGGGCCTGAACATGCAGGAGGGTGAAAGGAGGGCAAGGAATAGAGTGAATTGGAGCGATGTGGTATACCGGGGTTGACGTGCTGTCAGTGGATTGAATCAAGGCATGTGAAGCGTCTGGGATAAACCATGGAAAGCTGTGTAGGTATGTATATTTGCGTGTGTGGACGTATGTATATACATGTGTATGGGGGGGGGTTGGGCCATTTCTTTCGTCTGTTTCCTTGCGCTACCTCGCAAATGCGGGAGACAGCGACAAAGTATAAAAAAAAAAAAAAAAAAATTATCTCATATATATTCATTAATGTTTCATTGGATAATTTTTTAACACTAAAACTTATTCTAAAACTGGCACATAATATTTCTATCCTTTCCTATGTTTGTGGAAGTGTTCTTTTGTACAGAAGGATCTTTCTTTAGTATTCAGGCTTTATCCATTCTTGTTTGACTTGTGTAATATTCATAGCTCTCATGTTTTAAGAAATACTGTCCTTTCAGGATGTTATCTTTAAGAATTGACACCAACTGAAAAATTACCAAGCAAAGAGAAAAACTACTCAGTCATGTAAAAAACATTCACATGTTCAAATTTCTTGAAAATTACAAAACTGAGTCAACTGTATACTTTTTGACACATACCTTTATTTGATAAATATAGACAGAAGTAGAACATAAAAGCATTAATTCTAAGTGGCTTTCCATTTTGTGTTTTCTTCCTCATATGTCATTTCACAAGCAACATTTTTGAGTGAGCTGCAGTATGGAAAGTGCTTGTCTGAGAATGGAGCGAGTCCTTCCTAATATAATTCTGTATACCTCGTCAGAACACTAATTACTGTACTTTTTGCAGTTAATACTTCACTTACTATACTCACTTGCTGGGATTTCCTTCTAAAGGGCTCCCACAGTACTCAGGAATTGAGCCACATCCATTGGGAAGAACCACTAGTCAAGAACTCTGGTGATGTGTTTATTCCTGCCAGGTGAGCAGAGGGCAATTAATGAGTAAGTATTTAATGTCTCCGTTATGGAAACTGCATCTTAGGCATGAGGGGGCCTTGTGATATGTTGAATCAGTGTTTGTAATGTTGGAGAGACAGGTGGTGTTCAGAGCACAGACAAGAAAGTATGAATCTTACTTGTTTGGGGAATGTAGTTTCATATGGGCATTAGTCTTGTGCAATTAAGTTTAGGAATGCGTTAGGAGGATGGTAGTTGAGTGTTTGTCATAATTATTTCAGGGAGGGGAAATGTGAAGCAGGGGTAAATTATTTGTTTTGCTAGGAGTTTGGTTATGAAGTGGTTTTGGTGAAAAGGTGTAGTACTTCTGCAAATATCTGACTTCTGAGCACATTCACCTCAGATTGTGCAGTTTCAGAAGAAGTATACTTGTTATGTTGTGCATGTGTTAAATGTTTGTAGGAGCAAGGCAACCAGTGTTTCTTCTGAGAGCTTTGTTTTTCATTTTGTTTTTGCACCATTTTTGCTTTATTTTGAGGGATTAGATGATCAGACAGGTGAGGCATTCTCTAGGGTGGAGTGGATGAAAATATTTGTAGAGGATACTAAAGTATTCTTTTCCTCTTCCACAACTGCTATTGGTAAGTATTCTGAGGGAGTTTACTTTATTTATGGCCTTTGTGCTGTTTATGGTGTGGAGAGCGCATGTTATTGTATCATTTGAATTATTTAACGTTTCATGAGATGTGATAAACATTCTGTTTATGAATAATTATTGAGGATATACATACAGATTGTTTGTAGATCATTTCCAGTAACATAAAGTGACAAGATAACTGAATTATCACACTGTAACTGTTATCTCACTTGAGCACCGTGGTAACAACAACAAGATGCAGTGAAATTAAGATGGAATAAAATTTCACCATAATAGAAGTGCAACATGTAAGTCAAATATACTTCAGTGTTAATAGTAATATGTGTAACTAGAAACCTACTAAGGTAATTACTAGTGAGGCTTATCAAGAATACTAATCTAGCATTTTATATGACCCTTAAGACCACAAGTGCATAGATATGCAAGTGCATAGTAACTCAGTGGTAGAGCTGTTGATTGGTTCAGGTGGAGCTGGGGACAGGACATGATTGGCTGAAGAAACATAGGACAACAGGTCAGTTATCCAGGCTTCAGACATCTGGGTGTTTTCAAGATCCCTCATATCTTCCTTATAGATGCTGGGATTATGTGGTCAGCTGCAGGCATTACACTAACCACAAATGAGTTTGTCATTATAAGAAGCCTAAAGTCTTATGAGGTTGCTTAGCTCCAGGACAGCTTTCCTCCAATTATTATTTTATATTTATTTATTTATTATACTTTGCACTCACCTTCACTCAGTCTCTCTTAATACTTCCTCACACAAGTCTCCTTCCTAAGCTCACTTACTCTCACCACTCTCTGCACCCCAACATTCTCTCTTCTTTTCTAAAAACCTCCACAAATCTTCAGCTTTGCCTCCACAAGATAATGATTAGACATCCCTCCAGTTGCACCTCTCAGCACATTAACATCCAAAAGTCTCTCTTTCCCTCGCTTATCAATTAACACATAATCCAATGATGCTCTCTGGCCATCTCTCCTACTTACATACGTATACTTATGTATATCTCTCTTTTTAAACCCGATATTCCCAATCACCAGTCCTTTTTCAGCACACAAATCTACAAGCTCTTCACCATTTCCATTTATAACACTGAACACCCTATGTACACCAATTATTCCCTCAACTGCCACATTACTCACCTTTGCATTCAAATCACCCATCACTATAAACTGGTCTCGTGCAACAAAACTACTAACACACTCACTAAGCTGCTACCAAAACACTTGCCTCTCATGATCTTTCTTATGCCCAGGTGCATATGCACCAATAATCACCCATCTCTCTCCATCCACTTTTAATTTTACCCATACCAATCTAGAGTTTACTTTCTTACACTCTATCACATACTCCCACCACTCCTGTTTCAGTAGTGCTACTCCTTCCCTTGCTCTTGTCCACTCACCAACCCCTGACTTTACTCCAAACTCCCAAAACATTCCCAAACCACTCTTCCCCTTCACCCTTGAGCTTCATTTCAATCAGAGCCAAAACATCCAGGTTCCTTTCTTCAAACATGCTACCTGTCTCTCCTTTTTTCTCATCTTGGTTACATCCACATACATTTAGACACCCCAATCTGAGCCTTCGAGGAGGATGAGCACTCCCCGTGTGACTACTTCTTCTGTTTCCCTTTTAGAAAGTTAAAATACAAGGAGGGGAGGGTTTCTAGTGCCCCACTCCTGTCTCCTTTCGTCACCTTCTACGACACGTGGGGAATGCGTGGGAAGTATTCTTTCTCCCCTGTCCCCAGGGATGTGTTTGGGACAAAATTTCTACTCATATTTTGCTTCAGTGATTAATAACATATGTCAGATGTTTCTTATTTGGTAGGAGTGTCAAGATGTGTTGTCAGCAATTTCTCATTAGATTATAAGTACTAGTAAAGGTTGTAAGTAATTTGTAAAGTAGTGTTATAAGTTTTAGGCAGTGATTTTGTACTGTCACTAAGAAATTCCTTAATTGTAAAGACTTGATGTAAATTCACAGAGTAGGGGAAGACTAAAGATAACCATTGTGTAATTATATAACCATTTTAAAGTTTCAGCAACATCATTATAGACATGTTGATCCCCCTGGGCATAAGTAGGGAGAAAACACATGGATCTCATGTGAGCAATGTGTAGAATGCTGATCTTTCATGAGAAGTGTCGGGAGAAAATGTAGATCTCTCATGAGCAGAAGTGTTGAGAACCTGTATGTTCACTGGTCAACATCTAAACTAGTGATCACCTAAGGTTGTCTTTCAAGAACTGCACCAAGACCTTTAGAAGACAGGATGAAGATTCCAAGGATCAGATGGAAGATTTTTATGGAACCCAGAATGGGCTACATTGTGTTGGAAGTCTGTATGGCATAAGAACTTGTGTCAGCAGCTTGTTATAACTGACCTGCTGCCTTGAGTTTCTACAGTGGATCTGTCCCTAACTAACTTTGCATCAGATCATGTTATCCTAGTCAGTTGAACTACCTTCTAGCCCATGATACTGTTAACCTCTGGATTCATGACCGTTGGGCAAAGTGTATAGTTTTTTATATTTGGAAATTAATCTCTAATTATTGTATTCTAGTTTTTTTGTCTGTATTCTCTGTGTATAGGGTAACAAACTTATGATTGAAGCTGTTAGATAGTGATTTACCGTTTTACAGTCCCTTTGCTTTAAACAAAACGGGAATGGGTGTTCAACGTAGGATAGTTCAGTTCAGGGTGTGACAGTTATGAATGTGTCATATGTGATACCCATTATGCTTGGAGTTATAGGTTGGTGTAGGTTGGATTAATTTCTGCTTGAGGTTAAGTAGGTGATAATGGATATTTGGTTTAGGTGAGCAAGTGATCTATTTGTGTGAGGTCATCTGTGCATGAGAGAATTTTGAGTTTACGTTGGAGTTGATGGGAGGACATATGAGAAGAAATTGAAGAGGGTTGGAGAATGAACTATTGTCTGGGGCATCCTATTGTAGGGTTTGATGGTTTTTGAAATGAAGCCTTGGTGGCCAGCTCTAAACTTAGCTGATTACTTCCTGTCTTTTTGTGGGTGGTGTGAAGTAAGTTTTTATGAGGATCTTGTTGGAAGACTGTCAAATGCTTTTTTGATTTATTGCTGCTGATTCTGTGCAGGAGGGGGATTATGGTAGGTTAGCCATCATTGGATGTCCTGATGTGGGTGATAATGAAAATGTATCGTTAGAGGTGGATGATTTCCAATGCTCAAGTGTCTAGTTGTGAGGGGAGTGAAGAAGAGAGATAAATGTCATAGGAGGAGGTGAGTAAGAGGATCTGCAATTTTGATGAAAGAGATCAAGCATTAGTGGTGGGTGCTTTGAATGCAAGAGTGGGTGATTTGGCAGTTTAGGGTATAATTAGGGGTCATAAAGAATCTAGTGTGAATGAAAATGAACAGCTTTTGAAATCATGTGCTGAAAACGGACTGGTGATAAGGAAAGCATAGTTTTAAAAGTTGGACATACATAAGTATGTGGGTGACTGGTGCTAGAGCTTAATGAAAATTGTTGGATTATGTGCAGATTGACATGTGTGAAAAGGAGAGGCCCTTGGATGTATATGTGCATAGAGGGGCAATTAATAGGATTTGTGATCACTTCTTGGTGGAAGCGAGAGTGAAACATTGTAGTAGCTTTAGGAAAAGAGGAAAATTACTGGTGTGGAAAGGACAGTGAAAGTGAATAAGCTTGGAATAGGTGCTTGTGTATGGAGGTAAAAGCAAAGATAGGGTAGGTGAAGAATGGCAAAACATGGGAGTAAATTAAATTAATGGACTAGACAAGAATCAAAGGTATTTAGGAAAATATTGCTTACATGTGAAGGTGTGAAGTGTGTAGCATGCAGAAGGTGGGGTATGGGTATCTGAGAAAGGGTTGTGAGTGGGGAGATGAGGAAGTGAAGTGAATGAGAAAAGAAAGGTGTGTTGGCAGTACTTGTGAGTGACTGGGAGATGTTCAGGTAAAATATCATAGTCAAATGGAAGGTGTAGAATCTGAAAAAGAGGACAACTGAAAAATGGGATGGGAAAGTATTAGTACACATCAGGGAGAATAAGAAAATGTTTTAGAAGATGAAGTGTGAGCAGAAATAGGAAAATTAATGGGAGGAGCAGATGATGCCAGGGGTGGGTGTGGAGTGTGTATTTATAAAAACTGTTTAAATTTTTGATGATGGGATGGTAGTTGTGCAGTATTTGGATGTGGAGGCTTGCAAAGAAAGAGTCATGGCAAGTGGTTTGGTGAAAGAAGTGGTGATAGCCTTGCATAAGATGAAGCATGGCAAATCAGCTGAAAATGATGGGCTTGCAGTTGAATTTCTATAAGAAAGTGGGTGTCAGTGTTTGTTATTGGTTGATTAGTCAAGATATCCAATTTGAATATGGCTCAGGGTAAGATGCCGTAGAACTGTTATGTTCTCATAGGTCCTGGGACAAACTGACCCTGGAGAGAAGAGTGAATTTGAAGAATGAAAAACTCTCAGGGGTGGTGGCATACAAGAAATTTTCAAGTTGTTGTTTACTAGCCTACCTTCCCCATTTTCTTAAGTAACTTAATACATTTCATCGTATGTATAGCTTTCACTATCGCTCCTCTCTTTACCAAACCACTTTCCATGGCTCTCTCACTTTGCATGCCTCCTCAACCCAAACACTTCACATCTGCTTTCCTATCATCAGACACAATTAAAAGAATTCACTCCATCTCCTCTTCACTGCATCACTGTATGTTACCATTTCCCCATTTACCCCCTTCACTAATGCTCCCATTTGTTCCCTTATTTTTCTCACATTATTAACCTTTTTAAAGATCCTATTTTTTATGAAGTTTGTGGGTACCCACTCACCCTGACTCTTATTTGCCATCTTTTTCAGTCCCTTTACATCGATCTCCTGCCACTTTCTCTTGTACAGTTCCTAATTAATCACTCACTCCCTTTAATTACTGTCCATACACCTCTCTTTTTTGCTTGCAGCTTTATTTTGTCAACCCATCACTTGCTAACCTATCTCACCTGCCCACCTCCTGCATGCCACATACCTTTCTTGCCTGATGTCTTTACCAGACCCTGGCAGTGACTGCTGGATCTATACCATTTGTCTTAAATCACCTCATGGTTTGAAACTGTGCTAAGATTTGTTCTGAAAGTACAAAAGAGAAAAAAATGCTCCAGTGTATCAAATGTGAAAAATTCTTTAAGGGTGTGAACCTGGACCTAGTTTCATGCCATTGTTTCATGATCAGGTTACAATTGAATTGTTTTTTGGGTAAGGACAGTATGTGAAGCGAGAGAATCATGACATCGTCTGGTGAGGAGAGAAGAGGTGTTGAAAGCCTTGCTCAAGTGAAAGGTGGCTGGAGTGGATAGCACTTCAGTCGAATTTCTTAAGAAAGGGGGTGACTGTTATTGACTGGTTAGTTAGGATTTTCAGTGTATGTATGAATCATGGTGAGATGCCTTAAGATTAGCAAAATTCATGTAGAGTGTACTGTATATAGGGAAGAGGGACAAAGGTGAGTGTCATGACAGTGTCATGGCTCTCTCACTTTGCATGCCTCCTCAACCCAAACACTTCACATCTGCTTTCCTATCATCAGACACAATTAAAAGAATTCACTCCATCTCCTCTTCACTGCATCACTGTATGTTACCATTTCCCCATTTACCCCCTTCACTAATGCTCCCATTTGTTCCCTTATTTTTCTCACATTATTAACCTTTTTAAAAATTCTGTTTTTTATGAAGTTTGTGGGTACCCACTCACCCTGACTCTTATTTGCCATCTTTTTCAGTCCCTTTACATCGATCTCCTGCCACTTTCTCTTGTACAATTCCTAATTAATCACACTCACTCCCTCTAATTACTGTCCATACACCTCTCTTTTTTGCTTGCAGCTTTATTTTGTCAACCCATCACTTGCTAACCTATCTCACCTGCCCACCTCCTGCATGCCACATACCTTTCTTGCCTGATGTCTTTACCAGACCCTGGCAGTGACTGCTGGATCTATACCATTTGTCTTAAATCACCTCATGGTTTGAAACTGTGCTAAGATTTGTTCTGAAAGTACAAAAGAGAAAAAAATGCTCCAGTGTATCAAATGTGAAAAATTCTTTAAGGGTGTGAACCTGGACCTAGTTTCATGCCATTGTTTCATGATCAGGTTATAATTGAATTGTTTTTTGTGAAGCGAGAGAATCGTGACATCGTCTGGTGAGGAGAGAAGAGGTGTTGAAAGCCTTGCTCAAGTGAAAGGTGGCTGGAGTGGATAGCACTTCAGTCGAATTTCTTAAGAAAGGGGGTGACTGTTATTGACTGGTTAGTTAGGATTTTCAGTGTATGTATGAATCATGGTGAGATGCCTTAAGATTAGCAAAATTCATGTAGAGTGTACTGTATATAGGGAAGAGGGACAAAGGTGAGTGTTCCAATTACAGAGATATAAGGTTTGTTAAATGTAGTTGTTCTTCATAGTACTTCAAAGAATTACTGCCCACCAAAGTGTACTTTTTTTGGCACATAAATGGAATACCACTTTGCCATGATGAATTACTAGTGTATCCATCACTGATGTAATATGACTAATTATACTGTGAACTTTTAACTTCTACTAAAATAAGTGTATTTCCTAGACTTTAAAAGTTAATAATCCCTGTTTCCAGTGTCATGACTTAGTGATACTGGTAATGTATTCCTCAGTAGTCATGAGTTTGAAATGCTTCACATGGTGAGAACATGTTTTAAAGACAACTCTCTTGTTTCAGATACTGAGTGAACTAGTATCTCAGAACAAAGAACAGAGCAGAAACTGACAATGGCTAATAGAGAAGAAAGGTTTCCAGATGAGAGATGTAGAAAGTTATATTCAGAGGAGGATCATCAACAGAAACTTATGCTTGGGCTTAACGACCAGAAAAAAATAGCTTGTTCTGAAAGTCAGAACATATTTTCATATGGGAGAAATCTTCAAAAGCATCTTCATGTACAGAGTGATGTGGAAAATTTAAGACATGTGAAAAAAATTCCTTGTGATGAATGTGGGAAACTGTTTGCATACAAAGATGCTCTCAAAACACATTTGCTTGAGCACAGTGGTGTGAAAAAGTTTGGGTGTGAGGAATGTGGGAAATTGTTTGTGAAGAAAAGTTGTCTTCAGCGACACTTGCTTGTGCATAATGGTGTGAAAAAGTATGGATGTGATGAATGTGGGAAACTATTTCTACGTAAAGATGTTCTCAAAACACATGCACTTAGGCACAGTGGTGTGAAAAAGTTTGGTTGTGATGAATGTGGGAAACTTTTTTTAAAGAAAGGTTACCTCCAGAAACATTTGCCTTTGCATGGTGGTGTGAAAAACTTTGGATGTGATGAATGTGGGAAACTGTTTTTGCGGAAAAGTGATCTTAAACAACATTTGCTAGTGCATAGAGGGGTGAAAAAGTTTGGATGTGATGAATGTGGGAAACTCTTTTTAAAGAAGGATTATCTTCAGAAACATTTGGTTGTGCATAGTGTTGTGAAACGTTTTGAATGTGATGAATGTGGGAAACTGTTTTTGAAGAAAGATTATCTCCAGAAGCATTTGCTTGTGCATAGTGGTTTGAAAAAGTTTGAATGCAGTGAATGTGGGAAACTGTTTTTACGGAAAAGTGATCTTCAACAACATTTGCCTGTGCATAGTGGTGTGAGAGAATTCGGGTGTGGTCAGTGTGGGAAACTGTTTTTACGGGAAAGTCATCTGAAAGAACACTTGTCTGTGCATGGTGGTGTGAAAAAGTTTGGATGTGATCAGTGTGGGAAACTATTTTTGCAGAAAAGTCATCTTCAACAACATCATCTTGTGCACAGTGGTGTGAAAAAATTTGCATGTGATCGGTGTGGGAAACTGTTTTCAAGAAATGGTGATCTCATGAGACATTTGCATGTGCACACCAGTGTGAAAATGTTAGGATGCAATATTTGATATAATGGTTGTACATTTTACTTGTTTATATTTGAATTTTGTTGGAAACTACCCACTTTCTACACTGGATCCCTGTTGCAGTCTGTACTGAAGCTTTCCACAATAAACATTGTTCAGGCTACTCCTGGAATGTAATCATCCTTCAGTGTAGAGTACATGATGATTGTGGAGAACTGAGTCAAAAGATGAATCTCATAAACTTCTGCTTGTGCTAAGTAGTGCACTGTAATGAATTTGCTTTAATTGTACTAACAGGAGGATGATCTCTAGAAATATTCATATGTGCACAGATGCATAACAAACTTGTTGCTGGAAAGTTGCTTCTGCTTGGAAGACATTTCCAAAAATATGTTTCTGTCCATAACAGCAAAAAAAAATTTCATGAAATAAATGTGGGAAGACTGTAATCTCTCAAGTAGGTAGGGAAAATCTGGTATGTGAAAATATGGCAATGATATTTCAGCCTGAAATAACAAAGCACAGTGTAACAACTGACATTACAGAATGAATCACCCAGGTAATGGAAATATAATATTTAGATGGCATCTGCAGCTGAATAAGCCTACAAATGATGCATACTGTAAACATATACACTTCACAGATTCAAAATATAACTTTAAGGACTTGTTCTGAATATCTAAAAATTTTAGTAGATTAAGCATTACTGTTCTTATGGATAATGCACCCATTTCTGCTAACACTATTCTTCTAAAGTTTGTGATACTATCCCACGCAATTTCTCAGTTGCCCTCTTTTTCAGCTTTTGCACCTTCCTCTTGACCATGACAATTTCCCTTGGGCATCTCTCAATCATTCACAGGTATTGCCTATACACACCTCTTTTCTTGGTCACTTCCTCATTCCACCTCACGCCACTCCTTCTTAACCACACCCCACTTTCTGAAAGCAACACCTTGCACCTGCACATGTGAGCAATACTTTCCTAAATACCTTCTATTTTTAGCCCTCATATTACTGATGTTTTGAGCTTTTCATCTTGTCTTAGGGAGTTCATAATTGAGTGCATAATCCCTCTCTGAAAGTTCATTATCACTTCTTACTCAGCATTAAACCAAATCCTGGATGCTAGCCTCATGCAAAGCTAAGTCTCAAAGATGGAGGCTACATAAAGACTTCGTTTTACACCTCCGCTAGTTATAACTTTGTTGTTTTTGTTGGAAATATAAGGAGGATTGCAAGAAAATGATGTTAAAAAGTACTTATTTAGGTCAGATTGATGGTTGAATGGAATAAGCTAAAAGGATAATATTGTCACTACTGACTGTATACAAAAAATTTTCAAGTTATTTTATTTATTTATTTATTTTGCTTTGTCGCTGTCTCCTGCGTTAGCGAGGTAGCGCAAGGAAACTGACGAAAGAATGGCCCAACCCACCCACATACACATGTATATACATACACGTCCACACACGCAAGTATACATACCTATACATCTCAATGTATACATATATATACACACACAGACATATACATATATACACATGTACATAATTCATAGTATCTGCCTTTATTCATTCCCATCGCCACCTCGCCACACATGGAATAACATCCCCCTCCCCCTCATGTGTGCGAGGTAGCGCTAGGAAAAGACAACAAAGGCCACATAGTTTTTTTTTTCTTTTTGCTTTGTCGCTGTCTCCCGCGTTTGCGAGGTAGCGCAAGGAAACAGACGAAAGAAATGGCCCAACCCACCCCCATACACATGTATATACATACACGTCCACACACGCAAATATACATACCTATACATCTCAGTGTACACATATATATACACACACAGACACATACATACATACCCATGCACACAATTCACACTGTCTGCCTTTATTCATTTCCATCGCCACCTCGCCACACATGGAATACCATCCCCCACCCCCCTCATGTGTGTGAGGTAGCGCTAGGAAAAGACAACAAAGGCCCCATTCGTTCACACGCAGTCTCTAGCTGTCATGCAATAATGCCCGAAACCACAGCCACATAGTTATATGGTAGAAATATTTCGAGATGGGGCTCCACGATAATAGAACTTCCTTCCCGTACTCAACAAACTAGTACATTGCCTACAAATTGGTAAATAGACACACTCTCTTTCCACTTCCTTTTCTCTTTTCGTAGTGCTATATTTAGAGAGAGAGAAGAGAGAGAGAGAGAGAGAGAGAGAGAGAGAGAGAACCGTAATGCATTTTCTGTGGATTATTTTCACGCGAGTTCCGGTCGCGCATTCCCATTGCGCATCGATAAAATTTTGGACCGCATTTTTTTTCTTTCCTTTTACCGCGGTAAAAATAGTATATATTACGTGAGTGCTGTATAGACACAGCTTTGGGCTATTTTACGTGATTTTTTTTTTGTGACTAGTGGTACTAAGTGATCAGTTGATTCAGTTCCCAAGTAAAATTTTTATGGAATGAGGTCATATGAAGGTCCGCAATATAAATAGGGAGTTAATACGTTCAATTTTAAGCCAATATCTCCACTAATATGCGTTGGCTGATAGTGGAGAAGTGTTAAGAAGTTAATTAGAACCTAGCATATTCAAACCTAACCTAACCTTTCTACACCAATGGTGTTTGGATTTCGTGGTGTGCGCGTGCGCGACCGGAACTCACGTAACAATAGTCCTCGGGAAATGCATTGCGGTCTGTAAAGATATCCTCTGCATTCTCTTTTATCTAATTTCTTTCGAAGCTGTTTGAACTAAATTCAAGTATCACAAAGATTATGTTAATGAAATATACTATTTTTCGAGGTCTACTGATGATACGACATAATGAACGTGATTAAATCTTGAAGCTGTTTATCTTCTAGATCAACAAATAATCGCGTTACCAAATTAGAGGTTGCTAAAGTAACAGGAAGTTTGTGTTGTGTTCCACCACTAATTCAGCGCAAAATGACAATATTGAGTTTTTCTTTCTTTTTTTTTTTTTTTAGTGCCGTAAGTATAGTAATGAGAATTATGCTTCCATAGCAGGTGACGCTATCAATCTAACCAAAGTTGCCAACTCAAAATTTTAGACGGCAATAGATTCACTACCGCAAAGCGCTAAAAAAAAAAATCGCTAAACTTACTAAAATGACGGCGAAAAAAATGCTTTTCAAATTATTTCTGCTCTTAAGCGTGCTGAAATATTGATAAAAGGTACGACTGACTTGTTTTCCTTGTTATTTTCATAGGTTTCGATTAAAATGACTAGATCATTAACATTCTAATTAATGTTTGAACTTCCTCACATACTGAAATAACACTAAGTTTGGCTCTAAATAAGTGTCGAAAAACGCGCTAAGGCATTAAATACGAAATTTAGGCTCTAGATCACTATAAAAAGATCTAGATCTAACGCCAAAAAAAACTGCTAAGTTGGCAACTCGGGATCTAACGTGACCAATAGCATAATAGCACCGCCAACAACGCTTCTGTTGCGTGACTATATAATGTATAGATCAAAGACCCTAATCATTTGGGGATGGGGGCGAATGGGGGGGGGGGGGGAATCGCCATGAGCAACATTGCCCCTTAGTGCCATGTGACCCTTCTACAGACCATCATCGGGCTTGTCAACTGAATTTCAGACCTACTTTAGCTGGCTTGTGAGTAAACTGATTTCTTGTTTCTTGTAACAGGTCTAACATATATAAAATACTGTTGTGCTTATTTATCACAACAAAAGCCAAAGTACTACCGGAGGACAGTTGCCACTTGAAAGTCACCACACTGGCCATTGTTCACCCTAGCCAAACCTAACAACTTTTATTGTTCACTCTCAATGTTATTACATAAGCTGATGTACTGTAGTGACACAGTATTGCTCCACGAAGTGATACTTTACCGATAACGCGATGACTTTGTGGCAGGTCACGTAATGTGACTGCTCTTGGTATGCTAATCTACCGAAAGAACGTCGCTGATTGGTGCATCGCCACCAAGCACGTTTCTCTGAAGGTTAGGAGGTCAAGTGAGGTCAAGCGCTGTGACCTGTTACTACGTCAAGTCGCCGTCAGTAGGTAACACTTAGCGGAGCGATATTGAGTCGTTACATTATCAATGAATAACATGCAGAGGTGCTTGAGTTAGAGCATAATGATAAAGTGGAAAAATTATGTTAAAAGAAAGGTATGACGTCAGGAACTTTCAAAAGGACTGTTATCGATGTTGGAGAAACAATAGTAATGTTTGAGTGTACGTCTAACGCCTTTCTATTTCATAAAAAAAATCAACGAAATTTTCAGAATTGCATCATTACAGTTCACAGAGGTGATATAAGATGTGGGCTTTTAGTTGTGGCACCTGTAACTCCAACAGCTATATTGTTTTCTCAAATTGAGCAGGGCTTTGAAGTACAGGAAAATCGTAGGATAAAAAGACCCAAAATCAACATTTAACAGTTTGTGATGCACCTGTAACATTTTCGCTGAAATCTAGTATATGGTTAATGAACAGGATGGATGCCTAAAGCGTCACAACATATTATAGTAAGCATCTTCTGGACGGCTTATCAAAAACATTTATTCTTAGCGACATAGTTTTACTTCCCACCCACAGATTTTTTGTGATATATTTTTCATTGATTTCCTTAATATTTCTATCGTTAGATACCCTCTTGTAATTTCAATTTGCGAGTTAAGTGAAGTATATCAGAACGCTTTAAAACAAAAAGGATCTATCTGTTGCATATAACAGAAATTTTGCAACTTCTCTGGGAATTAACCCGTAAAAGTAACCCTTAGTGCTTGTTCTACGTTAAGCTGTATTTGGTTCACATGTCGATATACAAAGCAAATGATGCTGTATTTCTAAAATAAAACTTACTTGTAGAGTGTATAAATGCCTATCATGCTTTGAATGCCTTATAATTCAGTTCAGTATGATTTCACTTCGTCAGGTCCATCCTTTACAAAAGCACTTCCCTAATTTTGTTGATATACCAAAGTTACTGTTCTCTGGTTTGCTATGTATGATTATTCTAAATGTTTATATTGTTGTTGTCGCTAATTTTTCAAAATTAATGAAATAGTTCTTTCACAGTTCCTAAATTTCATTTCTGAGCAACAGTTGTCAAATTATATTTTTTCTTCAATCTACAGTTGCTGTAAAGTTTGGTTAGGGCTTGATCCAAGTAGATTCAGTGGTCTACATTATTAAGGATTCAAATTAATGTTTATTAGATTTCTTCCACACAGGGTCAGACTCTCAAATGTCCCTACACATCTGAACTCACTGTTTATATTGCCATCCAAACAACAGAACATGACACAGATAAGTCGAGTACTGTACGTTTTCTTTTTCAAAAAATGCTTAATAATATTGAGATCTTTGTCACAAATGGCCCTTAGATATCAGCAGTGCATATTATTTGATTTCCACAATTTACATTATTATAATATCGTCATGTATCCCTACGTTTTCCATATCCCTCATGACCCCACACCAAACGAAGTAATATACCGAAAGATATTTTTGAAGGGTGGTAAAGCAGATTCCACAGCCTTTTAACATTCCTTATGGTTGAGAAAACAAGATTGCCTAGGTGAAGAACTTGAAGATATCAAACTTATAAAAGTGGCTTCTCTGGATTGTATATATATTTTTTTTACCGAAGACCCAGTGGCTCTCTATGAGTGATGCTTGGGTATATAACTGGCAAGGGGATTAGGGCACAAAGATGGTCTGAGAGAAAAAGTTATTACCCAAAGGAATAAGAAACGTCGCTGATTTTTGCATGCATGGGGGATGGTCCACCAAGTTCAGTCCTCTTGAGACTGGGGGTCAGATGATTTCACAGGCTCTGACCGGCCTGCACGCCAGGTTGCCTTCTGTAAAGTAACACTTTGGAGCAGTTTTGCATTGCTAAAATTTGAAAGGGGCAGTCAGTGCTAGTACTCACCTTAAGGGCACTTCCAACCTTACCCTCAGCCTCACCACACTAATGCTTAGAACGAGCAGTCTAGGCCAGTGCTCACCCTAACCCTGTTTCCCCCTCTAGTCACCCTCAGCATTACCATATAGGCCAATGTGTGAAAGGAGTAACCTAGGCCAATGCTCTCCTAAATCTAACTTTACTAAACCTTAGTCTCAGTTTGGTGTCACTGAAACCTGAAATACAAGGAACAAAAGGATTTTGGCAGGGTCAGTGTAATATACTTGTAGGAGACCTCGTATATTAATTGAATGTATGTTTTTATATGCATTTTTTCACTACTATTTTATTTTATGGTTTATTGCAATCTACATTCTAATGATGTGATGCCATATTAGAGTGCAGTGAGGTAAGGAGAATGTAGTTTTAATGCTGTAGGATTCCTAATAGAATGAAAGTTTACATTTACGTAGCAGTTTATTACATTTTTGTACGTATATTTAGGATTTTGCTTTTTGATCTCTGTTTTGATGGTGTGACCTTTTAATTTATAAAGATTCACTTAATTCCAATACCACTTCCAGTTACACACCTTAGCATAGCCAGACAACTGCTTTTCTGACCCATGAGACATCTGTTAGTTATAGTGGTAGGCACTTTGGTTTTATGACACCTGCCTATTGCTGATGAACCGCTTGAGATGTACATTTGCCATAATTGTGCAATAAGATTCTTAAAATTCACGCTAAAGAAAATCCTGTGCTGTCATATTTGATATATCGGAGATGATAGACTGTGTTTACCATGCATTTACAGATGTATTTCTCCGACCTACAATTTGCTTGTAGTTTTTTATTTCAGCTGTATTTCAGTGTTTAGGGAGCCCCTGTTAACCTCAGCACATGGCCAATGTGTAATGGGAGCAATCCAGGCCAAAGATGGTTTTAAGGAACTGCAAAAATGTCTTATGGATGTGGAAAAAGAGTATGTTAACCCTTATACATTGGTACTTAATCATATGTTGTCTCTTGTCGCACAAGAAAAACATCTTCATGGAATAAAAGAGAATGGTACAGGTAATCATTCAAAAGTAACAAGAATAAAAGGTACATGTTTAGTTAAGCTCACCCTTTAAATATTGAGTGATTTTGATCTGCAGTGCTAGGGTTGTGTTTAGATAATATGCATGAATTGTAGTATTCTATGTAACTGAATGATTTTTATTGAGGGCAGTATTAGTGTATCAGGAAAAGTATTGATATATTTATTTATTATTCTTGATTGCCGTTTCTTGCATCAGTGAGGTAGCGACAGGAAACAGCGAAGAATGGCCGAGCCATTCATATACACACACACACACATATATATATATATATATATATATATATATATATATATATATATATATATATATATATATATATATATATATATCGCTACCTCGCAAACGCGGGAGACAGCGACAAAGTATAAACAAAAAAAAAAAAAAATATATATATATATAATGGATTTGTATGTAGCATTTATGGATCTGGAGAAGGCATATGATAGAGTTGATAGAGATGCTCTGTGGAAGGTATTAAGAATATATGGTGTGGGAGGCAAATTGTTAGAAGCAGTGAAAAGTTTTTATCGAGGATGTAAGGCATGTGTACGTGTAGGAAGAGAGGAAAGTGATTGGTTCTCAGTGAATGTAGGTTTGCGGCAGGGGTGTGTGATGTCTCCATGGTTGTTTAATTTGTTTATGGATGGGGTTGTTAGGGAGGTAAATGCAAGAGTTTTGGAAAGAGGGGCAAGTATGAAGTCTGTTCGGGATGAGAGAGCTTGGGAAGTGAGTCAGTTGTTGTTCGCTGATGATACAGCGCTGGTGGCTGATTCATGTGAGAAACTGCAGAAGCTGGTGACTGAGTTTGGTAAAGTGTGTGGAAGAAGAAAGTTAAGAGTAAATGTGAATAAGAGCAAGGTTATTAGGTACAGTAGGGTTGAGGGTCAAGGCAATTGGGAGGTGAGTTTGAATGGAGAAAAACTGGAGGAAGTGAAGTGTTTTAGATATCTGGGAGTGGATCTGGCAGCGGATGGAACCATGGAAGCGGAAGTGGATCATAGGGTGGGGGAGGGGGCGAAAATTCTGGGAGCCTTGAAGAATGTGTGGAAGTCGAGAACATTATCTCGGAAAGCAAAAATGGGTATGTTTGAAGGAATAGTGGTTCCAACAATGTTGTATGGTTGCGAGGCGTGGGCTATGGATAGAGTTGTGCGCAGGAGGATGGATGTGCTGGAAATGAGATGTTTGAGGACAATGTGTGGTGTGAGGTGGTTTGATCGAGTAAGTAATGTAAGGGTAAGAGAGATGTGTGGAAATAAAAAGAGCGTGGTTGAGAGAGCAGAAGAGGGTGTTTTGAAGTGGTTTGGGCACATGGAGAGAATGAGTGAGGAAAGATTGACCAAGAGGATATATGTGTCGGAGGTGGAGGGAACAAGGAGAAGAGGGAGACCAAATTGGAGGTGGAAAGATGGAGTGAAAAAGATTTTGTGTGATCGGGGCCTGAACATGCAGGAGGGTGAAAGGAGGGCAAGGAATAGAGTGAATTGGATCGATGTGGTATACCGGGGTTGACGTGCTGTCAGTGGATTGAATCAAGGCATGTGAAGCGTCTGGGGTAAACCATGGAAAGCTGTGTAGGTATGTATATTTGCGTGTGTGGACGTATATATATACATGTGTATGGGGGGGGGGTTGGGCCATTTCTTTCGTCTGTTTCCTTGCGCTACCTCGCAGACGCGGGAGACAGCGACAAAGTATAAAAAAAAAAAAATATATATATATATACAGGAAAAAGTATGGGGTTAGATACTTTGAAATTAGGTAATACACGTATAAGATATCCAGAGAATGTATGTAAACCTAACCTAACCTTTATAGCATTTAATACATATCTGTATGTTTAATGTTTTAGTTGAAATGTACCAGTAACTCCATGATTGAGTATTTCATGCATGGCAGTGGATATCTGCTGCTATGCTGTTGCTAGCAGCAGACAGGTTTAAAATGTCATATTTTTACAATTATTTTGGTTACTTCCTGAGGTTTTGCTAGATTCTGTTGATTAATTACCTACTTTAACTCTTGCATTTGATAACCCTATATTTTCCCTGATGTACATAACTAACTACCTATGTATATCTCTGATGCCTGTTCTATTCTGGAATTCCCTCATAAAGGTGGCCATACCAATAAAATCTTCATAACTAATGAACTCCAGTGCTGCTTCTTAACCTTTAGTGCCTCACCCTTAACAATGTTTGTAGAGGCTCCTGATTACTTCTGTGTAATGCTCCTGCCTAATGTTCCTACCTACTACTTTTATCTTGCTCCTACTATTTTGTGAAAAGGCAGAGCTACCGCATAATGCTCACCACAGGAATATCTAGTTACGAAGAATGAGCTGTGTGAGCTCAATGTTGTCGAGTGTTATGTGTGACAAGGAGAGATAGTATGTTTGTCGAGAGAATGCCAGTTGTCTACATGTGGGTGAGGCAAAAAGAAAAAGAAACAGCTGCCTGGGTCAGAGAAGTGCAACTTGACAACTGCTGAAGTGCTGGCTCGCTACGCAGCCATCACAAAACCTTCCGCGGACATATACATGTATACACATGTACATATTCATACTTGCTTCCTTCATCCATTCCCGTCACCACCCCGCCATGCAGGAAACAGCATTCCCCCCTCCCCCAGCGAGGTAGCACTAGGAAAAGACAGGAAGGCCACATTTGTTCACACTCAGTCTCTAGCTGTCATGTGTAATGCGCCAAAACCACAGCTCCCTTTCCACATCCAGGCCCCACAGACCTTTCCATGGTTTACCATAGAAGCTTCACATGCCCTGGTTCAATCTATTGATAGCATGACAACCACAGTAAACCACATCATTCAAATTCTCTATTCCTTGAATGCCTTTCACCCTCCTGTGTGTTCAGACCCTGATTGCTCAAAATTTTTTTCACTCCATCCTTCCACCTCCAATTTGGTCTCCTGCTTCTCCTTTTTACCTCCACCTCTGACACATATATCCTCTTTGTCAATCTTTTCTCACTCATTCTCTCCATGTGTCCAAATCATTTCAACACACCCTCTTCTGCTTTCTCGACCGCACTCTTTTTATTACCACACATCTTACCAAGAAACTTGACCATGGTGTGTTTTGCTGGTTTTAAGAAGCAAACTGTTTTGGATATAAGAAGGAGTAAAGAAAAGGTCAAATGAATTGCTTTCAAAGTTGCTCACAGTTGATGTAACAGTGAGTAGATCAACTGTTATTGCTAGGTACGCTAGACTCTTCTGGAAGTAGCAGAAAAAGGAGAGTCACTGTTTGTTATTCAGACTTGGAATGATTTTTATTCAAGGTCCCCAGTATACATCATGACTCTTTACGACTTTATCAACAAGTTAGTTGATTAGAGTAGTATTTAGTGCATTATTTGTTTTGTCACAATATTGTATTCTTTTGTTTCATTTACTTCACATTCTCTGTTTTATGATACTCTTACATTACACATTGCTGTGTTTACACACTGTATATTTGTCCTTTGGTGAGAGTATAAAAAACTGTAATTTAATGTATAGTTGGCACTGATAGACAGCCCATCCCTCAGTTAGTTTCTTAGGTTGAGGGTTTAATGTATTGATTGGATAGATTGTAAAAAAGGCTTGGGCATAGACATGGAAATATTCATTCAGTTTTTTTTCAGGAGATATTTTGTTTACTTTTATATGAAAGTTTAAAGAAATGTGCTATATTCTTCCATATCCAAACAGAGACGTCCAAAGAATGCTCCAGAGTCAGTGATGGCAGACAGGAAAGCATTGATTGCTCGTATGGAACAGATACATCAAGAATACAATCATCTTTCACAGTATTTGATGGCACAGCCTCAGCAAGCACTGCCTGGGGAAGGTTTGGTATACAGAGGTACTGTTTGATATTCACTGTTGCATATATTTCACTACTCTATAGTTTGTTTCAAGAGCATGAGATATGATACTTGGAAATGTACTTGCTAGAATCTTGTCCAGCCTCATATTTAGTGAAGAGGTAGCAGCCAGTGCCCATCTTTGCAAACATCTCCATGGTATTCACTGCCATTCCTTGTCTAATACGCATCTTCTGTCATCCAATCAGCAACTCCCACTGGGGTGAATTTACTGACCGACTTATAGTATTTGGTATTAGGGTAGGACAGATATGTTGCTTGGTTGCTCCTGATTTTCAGCTGGCATTTATGGATCAGTTTTCCTTTTCTTTAGTTTTATCTATTTTTTTAGTTACTCTGATATGGTATATATATTCTTTTCATTCTTGCTTTAGTAAATTAGTGCCAGGAACAGACAAAGAAAGACTGCTTCTGCTTGCATCCATTCCCTAGCTGTCATATGTAATACACCAAAACTACAGCTGCCTTTCCACAACCAGGTCCTACAGACTTTTCTATTGTTTACTCTGGACACTTCGCATGCCCTAGTTCAGTCCATTGACAGCATGTCAACCCAAGTATACCACATCATTCCCTTCACTCTATCCTGTGCACGCTATTCTCTCTCCGGATTGTTCAGGCCCCAATAATTCAAAAGTTTTTTACTCCACCCTTCCATCTTCAATTTGGTCTCTCTGCTTTCTGTGTTCCCTCCACTTATGAAATTTATCATCATTGTCAGTGTTTCCTCACTTATTCCCTCCATATCTCCAAACCATTTCAGTACACCCTCTTCTGCTCTCTCAACCACACTTTTTTATTACCACACCTCTCTCTTACCCTTTGTTTCACTCAGAGCCAGAATATCCATGTTTCTTTCTGCAAACATTCTGCTTGTCTCACCTCTCTTCCTCTCCTCCCATCTTGGTTACATCAACACACATATAAATGCTCCAACCTAAACCTATAACTAACCTCTGCTTCCATGGTTCATTTCAGTGTCATGTTCACTTCCAGGTATCAGAAACACCCTCCTGCTAAACTTGATAACCTTGCTTTAATTTACATTTGTCCAATCTCTTAATTTCACAGATCTGCCACTTGTGATGTATCATCAGCAAACACCAGTTGACTCACTTCCGAGGCTCCTTCCCCTCTAGATACTCTGTATATGCCCCTCTTTCTAAGACCTTGCATTTACCACCCTCACTACCCTATCCATAAACAAAGGAAACAGTCATAGTGACATTGCACACCCTACCACAGACCCACCTTCACCTTGAACCACTCACCCCTTTCTCTATCTACCCACACACATGCTTTGAACTGTTGATAAAAACTCCTCACTGCTTCCAATAGCTTTCCTCCAATGCCATATCTTCTTAGCACATTCCACAAAGTGTGTCATTAACCCTATCATATGCTTTCTCCAGATACTTAAATGTCCATGCAAACCCTTCTGTTTTTCTAAGTATTTCTCATGCATACATTCTTCAAAGCAGACACGTGATCCAAATATCCTCTATGACTCCTGAAACCACATTGTTCCTTGCCTGTCTGATTCTTAGATTTATAGGTAAGGCTTCTGATTTCAACTCCACAAAACTTGTCCTTACTCTTTATAGTTCATTGGTTCATCCCCATTTTGGACACTGTGTTCAGTTTTGGTCAGCCTACCTAAAAAGAGACATAGACAGAATGGAGAGAGTGCAATATTGAGTTACCGAGATGATTCTCAGGCTGAGCACTAAATCCTATGAAAGCCGATTAGAGGACTTGAATCTGTTTAATTTAGAAAAGAGAAAGCTAAGAGGTGATATAATACAAGAATTCAAAATCATCAAAAGCTTTGATAGTCTTGATTTATCATGCTACTTTTTTTATGTTGAAGGCTCTAGTCATGGACAAAAGTTCACTCCCAGGCTGGGCCTTAATTGAAATATAGAGAAAATTATGAAACAGGAAAGAAAAGACAAGGGAAAGTATTTACAGATACTTGAGGAAGTGAAAAACCTGTCTTTTGAAATATGCTAGGTCACAGTTATTGGGAAAGACATGAGAGGGTTGAGTTTCAGAGCTTTGCTGTGTAGGGGAAGAAGCAGGTATCAAAACGGCTCGCCCTTGAGTTGCCGATGGCCACATAGTAATCATGTGATGCAGCAACTTGCTGAGTATTGCATGGTCTTGCTATTGGTGAGGGCACACAAGCAGCCAGATCTCGGGAGCAAAAACCAAAGTAATCCCTATAGATGAGGGAAAGTGAACCAACAGTGCGGCGTAGGACAGCGGGGTCAAGTTTGGAAGTTAGCCTGGGACAGTTTATAAGGCGGATCGTTTTCGACTCTGTCAAGTAAGTAGCTAGAACCACCCAAATGGGAGAGCAGTTGTCCATACAAGGATGAATCAATCCTTTGTATAAACACAGCAACTGGTCGAAAGAAAAGAGGTTTCGACACCCAGTTTCTTAGAGGCAGACTTAGATATTTCCATGATGTGGGGTGTTCAATGAAGAGTGGATGTTAAAGTGATACCAAGTATGTTCATTGAGTCAAGAGGCAGAAGTACAGAACTGTTAAATGAGAGAGGAGAGTTGTGAGGAGTTTATGAAAGAGAGATGGTTAGAACATGGGTCTTAGAGGCATTAAACTGAACTAGATTAATTATACCCCACTGGGATATCCTGTCAAGTTCTGAGTTTATTGAGGAAATTGTGTCAAGACAATATGCAGATTGAGTGAGAGAAGGAGCACAATTGAAGGGTGTGGATGAATGCAGTGTTGAGTCATCAGTGTGTGAGTACATTTGGCTATTTGTGGAAGAGAGGAAATCATTGAAAAAAGGAGAAAAAGTGTAGGGGACAGGACAGAACCTTGAGGGATGCCACTGTTGTTGGAGAAAGTGTGTGGGGAGGCTGATCCATCTACAGCCACAGGGATAAATTGGCTGGATAGGAAGCTTGATATGAAGGAGAAAAGTTAAGGAGGGAAGCCAAAAGAGGGCAGCTTAGAGGTGAGACCCTGATGCTGCACCCGGTCAAAAGCTTAGGATATTTCCAGGGCAAATATACATAACCCCCCAAAATCTTTCAGAAATGATGATCGGACATTAGCAAGATAAGAGAGAACATCACCAGTGAATCTTGCCTAATTGAAGCTGTGCTGATGATCAGTGAGAAGATGGTGTGATCCAAGACTTTTAAGGATATGGGAGTTAAGGAGGGTTTCAAAGACTTTGGAAATAGTAGATGTCAAAATCAAATCAATAGGTTAATAGTTTGAGGGGTCAAAATGGTCACCTTCTAAGGGATGGGATGTATCGATGTTTGCTTCAATAGAGAAGGAAGAATTTTGGTTTTTAAACAGAAATGGAAGATACTAGCAAGCACAGGTGCTAAGTCAGAGGCACTTCTCGGACAGTCCAAAAAGAGATTATAGGGAGGGGCATAGGATAGGAAGAAGAGCCTTGGGGGTCAAGGAAAGTTACAGTCATCCAGTGTGGGGTTTGAGAAGAAATGAGAACCTAAGAAAGTTGCATTATCTGTGAGAGAGGTAGGTAGAGTGCTGTCAGAATGGAAAAGTGAATGAAAGGAAGAGTTGTTAGAGATATCGTTAGCTAAAGACCAGGAGGATTCATCAGTGGATAATGAGGAGGGATTATTGCACTTCCTCTGAATAAAGGAATGCTTTGCTTGATGGTTAAAGTGCTTGCAGTGATTATGGGCAGTGATAAAAGCTGAATGGGAGTCAGAGGAAGGAGAGTTTTTCCAAGCTCAATGTGCCTGATCCCTTACGTGAATGGCCTCAGAACAGGAATGGTTGAACCATGGATTGGAAGAAGAGGCTGTCATGAAGGAAGAGGAGATAAATGCTTCCATTCCTGCAAGAATAACCTCTGCTATACATTTAGTGGAGGCATAAGCATCACTACAAAAGAGACAGTAATTTACCCATGGAAAGTAAAAAGGAAAGTTTTGTTAGGTCTTCCAGTCAGGTTTGTTGAGGCACCAGCTTTTACGCTTAGAAGTGGCTGAAGGAAAGGGAGGTGCCGTTAACTTATTTACATTTATGAGTGTGTGACCAGGTGAACTAGTTGTGGGTGAGATTGCATAGTTTCAGTGGGAAGCTCTACATGTGAAAAACAGATCCAGAGGATTAGGAGAGTGGTCACTGCGGTCAGGAATATGGATAGGGTGGGAAATGATTTGATCAGAATCATTGAGAATGGGGAACTTGAGGGCTACATTTCCTCCTAAACCTATATGGGAGGAATTCAACCATTACCTGTGGTGAACATTGAAATACCCAAAGCAGAAGATATCAGCTTTTAGGTGAGAGGATGCCACAGTCTCATAACAGGAGTTTAGATCAAGATATGAAATTCATAAAATTAGGAGATCAGTAGACAAAACAGGAAAACTATGGTATTTAGGAGACACACCTGAACTACATAATGTCAAAGTTGAGGGCTCAAGGTTCATAAGGCATGCAACAGGTGTGTTGATGTTGGAATAAGCACAAATATTACCTTGGATCTAGAATTGTGAGTGGAGATTATAGTTGTATATGACAAAGGAACTAGTGAGGACATCAGTAGACAACTATGTCTCAGAATGAGTAAGATATCAGTAGAGGTATGAGACAGATGGTGCTCAACAGAAGAGAGGTTACTAGAGAAACCACAAACATTGGTACAGTA
This sequence comes from Panulirus ornatus, assembly GCF_036320965.1. Taxonomy (NCBI): domain Eukaryota; kingdom Metazoa; phylum Arthropoda; class Malacostraca; order Decapoda; family Palinuridae; genus Panulirus; species Panulirus ornatus. Next base: position 20,130,990 of record NC_092253.1, read on the forward strand.
ATTATAAAAAGAGGAAGATCTCACAGAAAGGGAAAGGTCGAGGCAAGGGCCGGTATTGCAGTTTCAGGCAAAAACCCATAGTGTACTTGATATATAATGAGGATTTGTGCTGTCAGCCAGAGCCTGTTCTTGTCAAATCAACACTTACAGGAAAGTGTGCTATGATGTGGGCATTTTCTTCTGCAAAATATGATGTAGAGACATTCTATAGGAAAAAATACTTGAACTTTTTTGTTTTTGTGTACTGGTTAATACACAGACTCAACTTTGTGCGATAAGGACCAAGGAATATGATAATTCTTAGTTCCATGAATTTCTGTTCAATGCCTTCAAAGTAAATACAGGGTTAAGGGCTAGAGGTCATAGTAACACCAGATATTGCCCTTCATCTTTCCTTAACCACAAAAAAGGAATTGCAGAGATAGCTGAAACATGTATGCTATTTATATACTTTCTGGAAAGACTAGTAGTTAATTACATAATCAGGAAAATAACTGAAAATTATTCACCTCATACAGACTTCCAAAAAATTTTCATTTATTCATATGAAAATTTTTATTTTTTTGTTTACTGATAGTAATTGGAGTTAGTTTTGGAAGCCAAGGCATGAATCAGTGAAGTATGAATTAATGAGGATCTAGTGAATTCAGAAAAATATTTGAAATAGCTTATTCAAACTGAAGTCTTTCCTAGTTCCCAAATGCTCATCTGTGCTTTTGGTTCAAAACACTCAACTTATGACAGGTGAATGATGAATTGTATTTTTCTTGTATTCATTTACACAGTTGTTTTCATTAAGTTCTTACCTAAGCCACATGCATTTATGATTATCAATATATTCAGAAATATGTAGCCCCTGATTATTCCTAACAACTTTCAATTCAAATTATTCATTGATTTTCACTGTTTTTCTGTGCACTTCTCTTCAGTAGGTTCTTACCTTATATATGAATTCAGCATTATCTTGATATGCAGTAAAATACAGAAGAAAATCTTATTAAGCCCCAAAACTTTTGTGATTGCTTTCAGTCATAGCCACCAGAGTTGATTGTTCCTGCTCTGTTGGCTTTGCTTTAATTTTTTTATGTGGAATTGGTCAATGATGGGACAATTTAGGTAGATGCTGTTTAAGAAAAATGAAATAGAAATGCTTTTAAATTCATGAAGTAGAGTAAACAAAGTAAATCTTGTATAATGAAAGGGCTAATCCTGTATGTTTATTGCAGACCTCCTTATGTTGGATTTATTATTTGTCATAAATTTTTGTTAAACACCAGGCATGTTGAGTTCATAGTTTAGGATAACTACAGTTACTTTCTGTGTTCTTGCAAAATGGAAAGGGAGTTATGTTGATTATGTTAGACAATTCTGTCACTAAGGAATATTGATATTTCAGATATCATTCATGAGGCACAGAGCAAAACAGAGGATGGAAATGCAGCTGTTGTGAAGAAACTTTCCACTCAGCTTCAAGAATTAGCAGCAGAAAAGGGTGCTTTGGAGAAGGCTTTACAAGAACAGAAAAATGAAAATACTAAAGTTATCAGCAAGCTGAATCAAGAACTCAAGGATTGGAAAGATGACACTGAGGTTTTGAAGGACATTTTGAAGAGGCTTAATGAACAACTGAATCGGTAGTTATGTTATTTTTATGAAATGCCATTAAGGTTTTGTCAGTTTTGTACAGATTGAGCTTAAGAAAAATATAGTTAAGTTGCAAGATTTTAGATATTCAGTTACTGTGTAATGACCTTTGATAGAAAATGCCTTCTAAAATGCCTTGATTAGTGATGAATTAAGTGTGGCATAGAGTTTTTGAAAATTTTCGCATCTGTAAGGTACCACATAAAGTATGGCCGGCTACAAGAAGACAAAATTAAGCCCATCACAAAAGACATTAGTCACTCAAGTATCTACAAGCTTGGAGCCCTTCTTTCAGCCTATGATGAACTCCTCCTTGAGCGGGATACCACCATCAAGTGAGTGGAGTATGTTGTGTTAGCTGTAGCTAATCCAGTTTTTCATTGTCTACATTTTCAAGATTTTGTTGATGGTACTGTAATGTAAAATATATCGTATTACACTGAGCATTCCATTAATCATTCTTTAAATCTCAGGACCAGCACTGAAAAACTTGAAGAACTGATGCTGAAGGTTGATTCTGTTACTACAGAAAATGAAAAACTCTGTATCCGCTTGGAAAAGCTGCAGACAGAAGTAGGTATCTGAGTGCTTGTCATAGTTTTAGTCAGTATGTTTGTTGTTCAGTCCACCTATTTTTCTCTCAGTCTTTCTTGTCTAGGTCATAATTTGATGTTCAGCTTTGGCAGTGTACAGGTTTTTTCATTGTAACAGGTGTATATATCATTCTTTTTACTCATATGTCTTTCCATGTCTGTTTGTATATTTCCTGTTCTCATTCTCTTTCTGTATCTGACTTTTTATCCATGTATAATGGCTTTTAAAGCTTTGTTTATATATATTTGTGTGTGTATTTTTGATCATTCTATCTCTCTATGGTTGTTCATATGATATACTTCTGATTTGCTATTTCCTCCATTTACTGCAAGTATTGCATACAGATTCTCTTATTTTTGAACTTTGGTATATGACTACTATATGCTTCCTTGAAAATTATCTAAACTTAATCGCATAGTAAAAGCACTCTTGATTGTATTTTAATTGTTAAGGTTGACCAGTCCCAACCCTAACTAAACTAGTGCTACCTATCTGTAGTGGTACACACGTATTAATTTCATCTTCCCTTTCTTGACCATGACCTAACATCTGAAGCTGAATGTGAAACTTCAGAGGAATTTTCCATATATTTGGACTGAATTGCTAAATGGGGGTGGCGTCATTATTATTATTATTGTTATCAATGCCAGTTTAGCGAGGCGCAATGGGCTTATGAAGCTAGGCCAACCAATGGCTTTGGCATATCAGTGCTACCATAATGATTATGTCACTAACTTAGCTAGCTATCTCTGCTCACTTTTTGCTTTGCTTTCTTATATTTAGGAGACCATTAAGAAATGATGGACAGTAGGTCAGTTATATATAACAAAAATATATCTAAACTCTTAACATCCCCATTTTCTCTTTACCGATTTTACTAAAGGTCCCACTTTTCTCTTAGATATCAATAGATTGAAAATGAATACTATAAGAATATATTATGTCTTAGCATTTCAAGATTTTCAAAAACAGCTTTTCCAAATGAGCTTTGACTGATGCAAAGTAGAAATTTGAATTTTTTCACCCACCACCACTGATTAGTGTCCATTATCTTATAGAAAGATAGATAGATAGATTGATAGATAGATAAATAGATAACTAGATGGATGGATGGATAGAGAGATAGGTAGCTAATTTTGGAAGTTTACTGTTGCTTCTCCCCTAAGAAATCTGGGAAACTATATTTTAGCTGGTGAGCCCAACACCTTGCAGAAACCATAAAGTGCCCCCCCTCATTTACATCTCTTTGTAAAAAAGAAAAAAAAATAGAATTCATCTACTTTTCACAGAATCTATATATCAACTATAGGCTTCATTGAAGAAGATATTCCAAAATATTAGCTTACTTTCCTCTGTGTTGATATGGCAGGATGCTGAGTAGATAGGGATGGGCCTGTGCTGGCATCACAGATACTCTATTGTATTTGTTTAAGTATAAGTGAGGTGGCACTAGGAAACAGACAAAGAAAGATACCCTTTCACATACACATATATAAACATGTATGCCCATACATGTACATATTATTTGTTATATTTGATTACCGTTTCCCATGTCAGTGAGGTAGTGCCAGGAAACAGGCAAAGAATGGCCCTTCCACTTGTATACACACACATGTATATATATGTATACATAAGTGTCCGTACATGCACATATACATACATGTGCATATACATTATCAACATATACACGTATACATACATATACATTATCGACATTTACACATATACATACACATACACAGACATATACATACATACACATGTACATATTCATATTTGCTTGCCTTCATCCATTCCTGGTGCTACCCTGCCCCACAGGAAACAGTATCGCTCCCCCTGCTTCAGTGAGTTAGCACCAGGAAAACAGACAAAAAAGGCCACATTCATTTACACTCAGTCTCTACCTGTCATGTGTAATGCACCGAAACCACAGCTTCCTATCCACATCCAGGCCCCACAGACTTTTCCATGATTTACCCCAGACGTTTCACATGCCCTGGCTCAGTTCATTGACAGCACGTCGACCCTGGTATGCCACATTGTTCCAATTCACTCTATTCCTTGCATGCCTCTAACCCTTCTGTATGTTCAGGCCCTGATTGCTCAAAATCTTTTTCACTCCATCCTTCCACCTCCAGTTTTGTCTCCTTGTTGCTTCCACCTATGACACATATATCCTCTTTATCAACCTTTCCTCACTCATTCTCTCCATATGTCCAAAGCATTTCAACACGCCCTCTTCTGCTCTCTCAACCACTCTTTTTATTTCCACACATCTTTCTTACCCTTTCATTACTTGATCAAAGCACCTCACACCACATATTGACCTCAACCTCTTCATTTCCAACACATCCACCCGCCTCCGTACAACCCTATCTATAACCCATACCTCGTAACCATATGACATTGTTGGAACAATTTTCCTTCAAACATACCCAATTTTGCCTTTTGCGATAATGTACTCTCCTTCCAAACATTCTTCATCACTCCCTAAACCTTTGCCCCCTCCCCCATTCTGTGACTCACTTCCGCTTCCATGGTTCCATTTGCTTCTAAGTCCACTCCCATATATCTAAGACATTCCACTTCCTCCAGTTTTTTCCATTTAAACTTACATCCCAGTTAACTTGTCCCGCTTCCCTAGTGGACCTAATAACCTTGCTCTCATTCACATTTACTCTCTTTTTAATTCATTCTATCCCATGCATACCTTTCACCCTCCTGCATGTTCAGGTCCCGATCGCTCAAAGTCTTTTTCACTCCATCCTTCCATCTCCAATTTGGTCTGCCCATTTTCCTTGTTCACTCCACTTCTGACACATATATCTCTTTGTCAACCTTTTCTCACTCTTTCTCTCCATATGTCTAAACTATTTCAGGACCCTCTTCAACCTTTCGTCATCCTTTCTCTCCATGTGTCCAAACCATTTCAGCACACTCTCTTTGCTCTCTCAACCACATACTTTCTATTACCACACATCTCTCACTTACCCTTACATTACGTATGTGATCATAGCACCTCACACCACATATTGTCCTCAAACATTTCATTTCCTACACATCTACCCTCTTCTGCACAGCCTAATCTATAAACATGTTTCCCTACATGTACCATTTGCTCTCTCGCTAATTTAGGAAATGGCAATCAAGTATGACAAAAAATGTATAGCATTGATGAGATGGCCTTGATTAGGGCATTGAGTTGCCTGTACAACCTTAGTTAAACATAAAATGAAAAAGATTACAGCACCTCTACAACACTCTCAGCTTTTGACAAACAGACTCTGTGATGTTAATTATGTGAAGGTTCCAGGATAGAGAGGGAGATATTATTATCCCCATCTCATTCATATTATGAATGGTTTAATTGTGGTGTTTTGAATTTGAATAAGAAACATAGGATTCTGAGAAAGAGATAAAGGGTGTTTATCAGTTATGGAGACTATTGCTGTGGCCACTCCTTTGAGGGAGTCCCAGTTGGGAACAGGCTTCAGAGATACAGAGAGATTTTAAAATGCTGGAAATGTCTGAACTGAGAGAGGAAATATGATCAGTAAGGAAAGAAAATAAGTATTAAAAGGAGGAGAGAAGGAAAAGTGAGCTAAAGTATTAAAGGGGAATCATCAGCGTATGAGTCAATAGGGTTAAAAATGCAAGAGAGAATATCTTTTATTGAGAGAGATATCTATGTCACCCTATTATACCCTCATCTATCACATAACCCACTTTTGTATTCAAATCACCCCTTACTAATACTTGATCTTTCAGATCAGAACTGCTGCTGCACTCACTCAGCTGCACCCAAACCACTTGCCTCTCTTCATTATCCTTTTTGTTGCCATGTGCATGATATCTAATAATCATCTACACTTTTTTATTTTTTCTCTGCATCAGTCTGGAGCTTAGTAATTTACACTCTTTTATAATTTTTTACAACCCCTTCAGCAGAAATGCTTTACTGTATTTAGCCTTTACCCTTATGCTGACCCTAAATTTATCTGTAAGACATTCCCAAATCATTCTTTCTCTGTTTCACCCAAAGCCAGAACAGTGAATTATGATAAATAATTTAATGCATTTGAAGATAATGATAATGATAGACATAGCAGAAGTTACTTTGTGATTCTTAGGTTCCACTTGGAAGTGAAGATGCAGAGATGGTTGCTGCTGATGCTAGGCTATTATTAGAGGAAAGAGAAATTTTACTTGAAGAGTTACAGACCCTTGGCCAACAGAAACAGCAGGAGACAGGGGATCATCAAAATGAAGGTAAAGTGTCATGCAAGTTGGTTTGTAGTGATTTGTGATAGCATATCATTACAGTGATATTCAATAGGAGAATATAGAAATGACTGTGATTATATGATCTTTTAGAGAAACACACACACACACACACACCAGAATATACAAGTCAATAACTCATTTTGTTTTATATGGTAGCATGATAATGAAGCGATTTTTCAGCTATTTTGCTTCTTCCTCTCAAAAAAGTAACAAGACTGAAAAAGAGATTGGAAGAATATGACATCAGGAACCATAGGCTGTCATCTGATGTGGATGCTTGGAAAGCTGAATGTGTACAATTGGAGAAACAGTGTCATGCTTTACAAGCAGAGTTACGTGGGACTGTCACAAAGCAAGAACACCAGTTGGCAGTCGATGAATGCCAAAGGTAATGAAAAAACAGTGCCAAAGTTTACTGACAAGAATTGGACCCACTGTTTGAGTTTAATGAAATGTGTTACATTTTTCTGAATGATTCTCATATCACAATCAATAAAATGGGGTATAGGGTTAATTTCCATGAATTTCATTACAGATTATTTGAAGAATTACGTGCAGCCTATAGTCAAGATTCTGGAAACATGAAGGGAAAAATGCGTGCAGCAAGACAGGAAAAGAAGAATTTGGCAGAGAAGTTAACTGATACTTCCACTCATATTCACAATCTGAGTGGTCAAGTTTCAGGTCTTAAAGGGTCATTAAGGTGAGATATTACTTTATGACTCACTCACTGTATTTCATAGATTAACTACAAGAATAATTGTTGCTTTTGATGTGCATAGTATCTCTAAGCTCATGTATACACAGCTTTATGTTAGTTATCATCACAACCTCCCATTGCCTCTAGCAAACCACAACAAGAAAGTCTTTTTATATGTAGATGAGATGACCTCACGATCACATCACAATACCCAGACACCACAGTAAGAATAGTAGACATGCAGCACTACATTACACAATTGAAACAATGGCTCCCTCAGAACAGAATGTTTCATCTCCACAGAAGTCTTCAATTGTTTCTTTAACACCAGACAAACATGACATCAGCTCATACCCTCCAGTCCCCATGAATGGACAATCACTCTTGGTGAGCAAAATACAATCATTATAGGTATCATGTTTAACACATACATATAGCATTTATAAATGGTAAATGCAAGAGTTTTGGAAAGAGGGGCAAGTATGAAGTCTGTTGGGGATGAGAGAGCTTGGGAAGTGAGTCAGTTGTTGTTCGCTGATGATACAGCGCTGGTGGCTGATTCATGTGAGAAACTGCAGAAGCTGGTGACTGAGTTTGGTAAAGTGTGTGGAAGAAGAAAGTTAAGAGTAAATGTGAATAAGAGCAAGGTTATTAGGTACAGTAGGGTTGAGGGTCAAGTCAATTGGGAGGTGAGTTTGAATGGAGAAAAACTGGAGGAAGTGAAGTGTTTTAGATATCTGGGAGTGGATCTGGCAGCGGATGGAACCATGGAAGCGGAAGTGGATCATAGGGTGGGGGAGGGGGCGAAAATCCTGGGGGCCTTGAAGAATGTGTGGAAGTCGAGAACATTATCTCGGAAAGCAAAAATGGGTATGTTTGAAGGAATAGTGGTTCCAACAATGTTGTATGGTTGCGAGGCGTGGGCTATGGATAGAGTTGTGCGCAGGAGGATGGATGTGCTGGAAATGAGATGTTTGAGGACAATGTGTGGTGTGAGGTGGTTTGATCGAGTGAGTAACGTAAGGGTGAGAGAGATGTGTGGAAATAAAAAGAGTGTGGTTGAGAGAGCAGAAGAGGGTGTTTTGAAGTGGTTTGGGCACATGGAGAGGATGAGTGAGGAAAGATTGACCAAGAGGATATATGTGTCAGAGGTGGAGGGAACAAGGAGAAGAGGGAGACCAAATTGGAGGTGGAAAGATGGAGTGAAAAAAATTTTGTGTGATCGGGGCCTGAACATGCAGGAGGGTGAAAGGAGGGCAAGGAATAGAGTGAATTGGAGCGATGTGGTATACCGGGGTTGACGTGCTGTTAGTGGATTGAATCAATTCATGTGAAGCGTCTGGGGTAAACCATGGATAGCTGTGTAGGTATGTATATTTGCGTGTGTGGACGTATGTATATACATGTGTATGGGGGGGGTTGGGCCATTTCTTTCGTCTGTTTCCTTGCGCTACCTCGCAAACGCGGGAGACAGCGACAAAGTATAAAAAAAAAAAAAAAATATAGCATTTACTCCCCACTCCAATAACATCAGCATATAAGCAACACACACACCCATTGCCCTCAGAACACTAACTGGCAAGAGGTTTGGATGAGAGAAAAGAATCCATCAACATTCTCTAACAATTCATATGCTCCACCTCACCTGCCATGTCATCTGTCCTCTCAAAAGCTAATATTACAAAGCTGCAAGCCACACAAAATAGTTCTCACAGAACAGTCAGTAGCTGTCTTGTGACCACAAACATTCAACACCAACACATTGAAACAAAGATCCTCCCAGTACAATCCAACCTCAACATGCCTTATCACTCTGGTCTATGTCACAGCACTAAACCCATCCCACCCACACAAACCACTTCATGATTAACCACCAACCCCAAGTAGAGATAAAAAGCTTACTCTTGCTAATAGATTCCCCTACCCCCAATGAATTTAGCAGTGATAAAACACATTAATACTGGAGTAACATGATATGCAGTAAACAACTGCCCTCCTAACTCACTGATAAACTCCAACCCATCAGACATATTCCCCCTAGAAGCCGCATTCCCCAGACACACACATGATTCACACTTTCCTGGCTACACTCTGAACATCTCCCATCCCTTCAACACTACATACACCATTTCATCATATCCCAAGACCCTTCATGCATATAATACGACTATCGTAATAAAGACACTGATCACCACTTAATTTCCCATCACTCTTGGCACATAGATGCACACACATCACTGCCTTTATCACCTATGATAGTAACTAGTGGATGTGGCCAGCTTCCACAGATGTGCCGGAGCTCCATGAAGATGGAAGAGACTCCTTTGGTAGAAGTAAGTTTTTAGTGATGGGATTTGTCATTTGGCATAAGTATGAATTTGGTTAAGACAGAATTAAGCATTATGATTGCTGATATGAAGAAATTTTGTACCTCTCGCACAAACTTTAAACTACTTTAGTTGTCATTTGGTATGTGTTTCACTGCTGTTGTCTTAAGTTCACTATTTAAGTTTTTGTTTCACAAATTATATGCCTAGCCAATGTATGATTCCATCTTTTATCCATAAATGTCATTTGCACCTTGATAGTGCTGCTGGAAAAATATCACGTATCACAGTCACCCATAAATCATCTGAGTGCAATTGTGTTGTCTCGGTGGGAATCCAAAATTATATGACAACTTCTATTATCAAATATAAAGAAATTCTGTTAATGTTTATATTTTAGTAAATATAAGTTTATTTTTCATTTGTTCATGGAAAGAAAGGTTTGTATTTGTAGATGATAAGTAGATACATAGAGAATGCATAGAATATATATCCCTGAGGATTAGAGAGAAAGAATTTGACCAACGTGTTCCCAGTATGAAGTAGAAGTTGACTAAGAGGGGTGTGAGTTGGGAGATGGAAACCCTCCCCATCATGTATTTCCATTTTTAGTAGATGGAACAGAAGAATTCATGCAAGAAGTGCTCATCCTCTTCCAAGGCTTAGGCTAGGATTTCTGAATGTATGTGATTGTAACCAAGATGAGAAGAAAGGAGAGATAGGTAGTTTCTTTGAGGAAAGGAACCTGGATGTTCCTGTTCTGGCTGAAACAAAGCTCAAGGGTAAGGGGAAAAAAAGGTTTAGAAATGTCTTATAGGCAAAGTCAGAGGTTAGTAAGAGGGTGAGAGGTAAGGAAGGGGTAGCACTGCTGCTGAAACAGTTGTGGGTGTTTGAAAAAGTGAAAGGAGCAGGCTTGAGACTGATGTGTATGAAAATGGAAATGGAGTATAAGAGATGGGGCATAATTTGTGCTTATGGATCTGGTCTTGAGAAGAAAGACAATGAGAAGTGAGTGTTTTGGGAGCAGCTGACTATGCATTTTTGATGCATAGGATTGGGTATTAGTGATGGATGCTTTATATGCAAAAATGGGGAATGTGGCAATTAAGGGTATAACTAGGGGCACTGGTAATTCATACCATTGTAGTTCAGTCTATTATGAAAGGGGATGACTTGTTTTTGATTGGTTGCTAAGGAGTTTCATTGTATGTATGGATTGTGGTGAGGTGCCTGAGGATTGATGGAATGCATGTTTAGTGCCATTGCTTAAAAGCAAGAGGGGATAAAGGACTACAGATGGATAAGTTTGTTGAGTGTACTTCGTAAGTTGTATGGGAATATTTTGATTGATAGAGTGAAGGCATGTAAAAAGCTTCAAACTGGGGAGGAGCAGCGTGGTTTCAGAAGTGGTAGAAGACAGGTGGATCAGGTGTTTGCTTTAAAGAATGTGTGTGAGATACTGAGAGAAAAAGATGGATTTGTATGTGGGATTTATGGATCTGGAAAAAGCATATGATAGGGTTGATAGAGCTGCCATGGAGAAGGTCTTAAGAGTATGCACTATGGGAGGAAAGCTACTTGAAGCAGTGAGAAGTTTTTATCAAGAGTGTAAGGCATGTGCTACAAGTACGAAGAGAGATAAGTAAATGGTTCCAAGTGAAGGTTGGCCTGTTGTAGGGGTGTGTGATGTCAGTATTGTTTGTTCAGTTTGTTTATGAATGGGGTACTGAGGGAGGTAAATACGAGAGTCTTGGAGAGAGGGGTGAGTATGCATGCTGTCTGTGAGGCATGAGAGGGCTTGGGAATAAGTTAGTAGTTGGTTGCTGATGATAAAGTACTGGTTGCAGATATTAGTGAGAACTGCAAAAGTTGGTGACCGATCTTGGAAGAATGTGTGAAAGGGAGCTTAGAGTAAATGTCAACAAAAGCAAGGTTATTAGGTTTAGCAGGGACAGGTTAGTTGTGATGTGAGTTTGAATAGAGAAAACATGGAGGAAGTTAAGTGTTTTAGATACCTGGGAATGGTCCTACAGTAGTCCCTGAAGAGGTTCTTAGGGTTATTGATTGATGGTTATGATTCACTTTAGAAAAAATACAATGGTGTTGAGGAATCTTCACTGTGCAGAGTCCATCATTTCCCTGCTACCAGAGGTTGCATACCCTTGGAGTTGCAGAAGCCCTTGGATTACATAAAGCTTTTAGAAAAAATCATTAACTGTGTGTACCGTCATTTGTTTGCATATAATGATAAGCACATATGATGACATCTGTTCCTTTGACCATAAATGGTAGAGTAAATTGCAATGATGTAGAATGACTGCTTGCTTCAAAAGTTTATATTGACAAGTGGTTCTCTAACTTCTTATCTTACTGCTGTAATCCATGCTGTTTTCATCTCTGAGTTATTAGGGATATGGCAAAAGATGTTATGGCTCTTTAGTCATGTGAAGTGTTATGACCTTTAATTCAAAGAATACACATCATTGTTTTTTAATCACAGAAATCCTAGGCATGGCCAACTGTTGTAAGTTTTCCTTTGATGAAATTTTAACACTCAAAATGGTGGCACAAACAGTGATAGATATGTTACATGACCTAATGGTATCTCATGCAAATCCTCAAACTGACTTTTAACTCTCTCATGCTTGGATGTCCTAATGTCTTCCAGAATACTTAAGTTGGTTGCACTGGACACAATATGCATTGAAATCTGAAAATTCTCTAAAAATCCATATATGGGTATACAAGAATGTTTTAAGTTTTCAAGTGCATGCCTACCTTTCATGGAGAATTAATTTTTAAAAGTATAGTATTTCATTTTTGTGCTTGTTCACCATTTGCAACAAAAACAAGATAGCACCAGGAACAGATGAAGAAATGGCCTCATTTGCTCACATCCATTTGCTAGCTGTCATGTGTATTGTACCAAAATCACATCTCCCAGTCCTCAACCAGGCACCTCAAATCTTTCCTTAGTGTCCCAGGCCACTGCATATACCCTGGTTCAATCCACTGACAGCATATTGCCCCCTGTATATCACATTATTCCAATTCATTTTGTGCCCTGCATGCCTTACACCCTCCTGCATGTTCAGGCCCTGAGCTTTCAAAACCTTTTCCACTCTGTCCTTTCATCCCAATATGATCTCCCACTTCCTTTCATTTTCTCCATGTCATATATATATATATATATATATATATATATATATATATATATATATATATATATATATATATATATATATATATATACATATATATATATCGAGGATGTAAGGCGTGTGTACGTGTAGGAAGAGAGGAAAGTGATTGGTTCTCACTGAATGTAGGTTTGCGGCAGGGGTGTGTGATGTCTCCATTGTTGTTTAATTTGTTTATGGATGGGGTTGTTAGGGAGGTAAATGCAAGAGTTTTGGAAAGAGGGGCAAGTATGAAGTCTGTTGGGGATGAGAGAGCTTGGGAAGTGAGTCAGTTGTTGTTCGCTGATGATACAGCGCTGGTGGCTGATTCATGTGAGAAACTGCAGAAGCTGGTGACTGAGTTTGGTAAAGTGTGTGGAAGAAGAAAGTTAAGAGTAAATGTGAAAAAGAGCAAGGTTATTAGGTATAGTAGGGTTGAGGGTCAAGTCAATTGGGAGGTGAGTTTGAATGGAGAAAAACTGGAGGAAGTGAAGTGTTTTAGATATCTGGGAGTGGATCTGGCAGCGGATGGAACCATGGAAGCGGAAGTGGATCATAGGGTGGGGGAGGGGGCGAAAATTCTGGGGGCCTTGAAGAATGTGTGGAAGTCGAGAACATTATCTTGGAAAGCAAAAATGGGTATGTTTGAAGGAATAGTGGTTCCAACAATGTTGTATGGTTGCGAGGCGTGGGCTATGGATAGAGTTGTGCGCAGGAGGATGGATGTGCTGGAAATGAGATGTTTGAGGACAATGTGTGGTGTGAGGTGGTTTGATCGAGTGAGTAACGTAAGGGTGAGAGAGATGTGTGGAAATAAAAAGAGCGTGGTTGAGAGAGCAGAAGAGGGTGTTTTGAAGTGGTTTGGGCACATGGAGAGAATGAGTGAGGAAAGATTGACCAAGAGGATATATGTGTCGGAGGTGGAGGGAACGAGGAGAAGAGGGAGACCAAATTGGAGGTGGAAGGATGGAGTGAAAAAGATTTTGTGTGATCGGGGTCTGAACATGCAGGAGGGTCAAAGGAGGGCAAGGAATAGAGTAAATTGGAGTGATGTGGTATACCGTGGTTGACGTGCTGTCAGTGGATTGAATCAGGGCATGTGAAGCGTCTGGGGTAAACCATGGAAAGCTGTGTAGGTGTGTATATTTGCGTGTGTGGACGTATGTATATACATGTGTATGGGGGGGGGGTTGGGCCATTTCTTTCGTCTGTTTCCTTGCGCTACCTCGCAAACGCGGGAGACAGCGACAAAGTATAATAAAAAAAAAAATATAAATATATATATATATATATATCTTTTCTTTTCTTTTCTTTCAAACTATTCGCCATTTCCCGCATTAGCGAGGTAGCATTAAGAACAGAGGACTGGGCCTTTGAGGGAATACCCTCACCTGGCCCAATTCTCTGTTCCTTCTTTTGGAAAAAAAAAAAAAAGAAAAAAAAAAAACCGAGAGGGGAGGATTTCCAGCCCCCCGCTCCCTCCCCTTTTAGTCGCCTTCTACGACACGCAGGGAATACGTGGGAAGTATTCTTAATCCCCTATCCCCAGAGATAATATATATATATATTTTTTTATATATATATGTATATATATATATATATATATATATATATATATATATATATATATATATATATATATATATATATATATATTATCCCTGGGGATAGGGGTGAAAGAATACTTCCCACGTATTCCTCGCGTGTCGTAGAAAGCGACTAGAGGGGACGGGAGCGGGGGGCCAGAAATCCTCCCCTCCTTGTATTAACTTTCTAAAATGGGAAACAGAAGAAGGAGTCACGCGGGGAGTGCTCATCCTCCTCGAAGGCTCGGAGTGGGGTGCCTAAATGTGTGTGGATGTAACCAAGATGTGAAAAAAGGAGAGATAGGTAGTATGTTTGAGGAAAGGAACCTGGATGTTTTGGCTCTGAGTGAAACGAAGCTCAAGGGTAAAGGGGAAGAGTGGTTTGGGAATGTCTGGGGAGTAAAGTCAGGGGTTAGTGAGAGGACAAGAGCAAGGGAAGGAGTAGCAATACTCCTGAAACAGGAGTTGTGGGAGTATGTGATAGAGTGTAAGAAAGTAAATTCTCGATTAATATGGGTAAAACTGAAAGTTGATGGAGAGAGGTGGGTGATTATTGGTGCATATGCACCTGGGCATGAGAAGAAAGATCAAGAGAGGCAAGTGTTTTGGGAGCAGCTGAATGAGTGTGTTAGTGGTTTTGATGCACGAGACCGGGTTATAGTGATGGGTGATTTGAATGCAAAGGTGAGTAATGTGGCAGTTGAGGGAATAATTGGTATACATGGGGTATTCAGTGTTGTAAATGGAAATGGTGAAGAGCTTGTAGATTTATGTGCTGAAAAAGGACTGATGATTGGGAATACCTGGTTTAAAAAGCGAGATATACATAAGTATACTTATGTAAGTAGGAGAGATGGCCAGAGAGCGTTATTGGATTACGTGTTAATTGACAGGCGTGCGAAAGAGAGACTTTTGGATGTTAATGTGCTGAGAGGTGCAACTGGAGGGATGTCTGATCATTATCTTGTGTAGGCTAAGGTGAAGATTTGTATGGGTTTTCAGAAAAGAAGAGTGAATGTTGGGGTGAAGAGGGTGGTGAGAGTAAGTGAGCTTGGGAAGGAGACCTGTGTGAGGAAGTACCAGGAGAGACTGAGTACAGAATGGAAAAAGGTGAGAACAATGGAAGTAAGGGGAGTGGGGGAGGAATGGGATGTATTTCGGGAATCAGTGATGGATTGCGCAAAAGATGCTTGTGGCATGAGAAGAGTGGGAGGTGGGTTGATTAGAAAGGGTAGTGAGTGGTGGGATGAAGAAGTAAGAGTATTAGTGAAAGAGAAGAGAGAGGCATTTGGACGATTTTTGCAGGGAAAAAATGCAATTGAGTGGGAGATGTATAAAAGAAAGAGACAGGAGGTCAAGAGAAAGGTGCAAGAGGTGAAAAAAAGGGCAAATGAGAGTTGGGGTGAGAGAGTATCATTAAATTTTAGGGAGAATAAAAAGATGTTCTGGAAGGAGGTAAATAAAGTGCATAAGACAAGGGAGCAAATGGGAACTTCGATGAAGGGCGCAAATGGGGAGGTGATAACAAGTAGTGATGATGTGAGAAGGAGATGGAGTGAGTATTTTGAAGGTTTGTTGAATGTGTTTGATGATAGAGTGGCAGATATAGGGTGTTTTGGTCGAGGTGGTGTGCAAAGTGAGAGGGTTAGGGAAAATGATTTGGTAAACAGAGAAGAGGTAGTGAAAGCTTTGCGGAAGATGAAAGCCGGCAAGGCAGCAGGTTTGGATGGTATTGCAGTGGAATTTATTAAAAAAGGGGGTGACTGTATTGTTGAGTGGTTGGTAAGGTTATTTAATGTATGTATGACTCATGGTGAGGTGCCTGAGGATTGGCGGAATGCGTGCATAGTGCCATTGTACAAAGGCAAAGGGGATAAGAGTGAGTGCTCAAATTACAGAGGTATAAGTTTGTTGAGTATTCCTGGTAAATTATATGGGAGGGTATTGATTGAGAGGGTGAAGGCATGTACAGAGCATCAGATTGGGGAAGAGCAGTGTGGTTTCAGAAGTGGTAGAGGATGTGTGGATCAGGTGTTTGCTTTGAAGAATGTATGTGAGAAATACTTAGAAAAGCAAATGGATTTGTATGTAGCATTTATGGATCTGGAGAAGGCATATGATAGAGTTGATAGAGATGCTTTGTGGAAGGTATTAAGAATATATGGTGTGGGAGGAAAGTTGTTAGAAGCAGTGAAAAGTTTTTATCGAGGATGTAAGGCATGTGTACGTGTAGGAAGAGAGGAGAGTGATTGGTTCTCAGTGAATGTAGGTTTGCGGCAGGGGTGTGTGATGTCTCCATGGTTGTTTAATTTGTTTATGGATGGGGTTGTTAGGGAGGTAAATGCAAGAGTTTTGGAAAGAGGGGCAAGTATGAAGTCTGTTGGGGATGAGAGAGCTTGGGAAGTGAGTCAGTTGTTGTTCGCTGATGATACAGCACTGGTGGCTGATTCATGTGAGAAACTGCAGAAGCTGGTGACTGAGTTTGGTAAAGTGTGTGGAAGAAGAAAGTTAAGAGTAAATGTGAATAAGAGCAAGGTTATTAGGTACAGTAGGGTTGAGGGTCAAGTCAATTGGGAGGTGAGTTTGAATGGAGAAAAACTGGAGGAAGTGAAGTGTTTTAGATATCTGGGAGTGGATCTGGCAGCGGATGGAACCATGGAAGCGGAAGTGGATCATAGGGTGGGGGAGGGGGCGAAAATTCTGGGGGCCTTGAAGAATGTGTGGAAGTCGAGAACATTATCTCGGAAAGCAAAAATGGGTATGTTTGAAGGAATAGTGGTTCCAACAATGTTGTATGGTTGCGAGGCGTGGGCTATGGATAGAGTTGTGCGCAGGAGGATGAATGTGCTGGAAATGAGATGTTTGAGGACAATGTGTGGTGTGAGGTGGTTTGATCGAGTGAGTAACGTAAGGGTAAGAGAGATGTGTGGAAATAAAAAGAGCGTGGTTGAGAGAGCAGAAGAGGGTGTTTTGAAGTGGTTTGGGCACATGGAGAGGATGAGTGAGGAAAGATTGACCAAGAGGATATATGTGTCGGAGGTGGAGGGAGCAAGGAGAAGAGGGAGACCAAATTGGAGGTGGAAAGATGGAGTGAAAAAGATTTTGTGTGATCGGGGCCTGAACATGCAGGAGGGTGAAAGGAGGGCAAGGAATAGAGTGAATTGGAGCGATGTGGTATGCCGGGGTTGACGTGCTGTCAGTGGATTGAATCAAGGCATGTGAAGTGTCTGGAGTAAACCATGGAAAGCTGTGTAGGTATGTATATTTGCGTGTGTGGACGTATGTATATACATGTGTATGGGGGGGGGTTGGGCCATATCTTTCGTCTGTTTCCTTGCGCTACCTCGCAAATGCGGGAGACAGTGACAAAGTATAAAAAAAAAAAAAAAAATATATATATATATATATATGTCAGTGGATTGAACTGGGGCATGTGGGGCGTCTGGGGTGAACCATGGAAAGTTTTTTGGGGCTTGGATATGGAAGGGAAGCTGTGGTTTTGGTTCATTGTACATGACAGCTACAGACTTAGTGTGAACGAATGTGGCCTTTGTTGTCTTTTCATGGTGCTACCTCGCGCACATGCGGGGGGAGGGGGTTGTCATTTCATGTGTGGCGGGGTGGTGACGGAGATGAATGGGGGCAGACGGTGTGAATTGTGTATATGTGTGTATATGTATGTGTCTGTGTGTGTATATATATATGTATATGTTGAGGTGTAGTATGTATATGTGTGTGTGTGGATGTGTATGTATATACATGTGTATGTGGGTGGGTTGGGCCATTCTTTCATCTGTTTCCTTGTGCTACCTTGCTGATGCGGAGGACAGCGACAAAGTGTGATAAAATAAATAAATATTCTTAATACCTTCCACAGAGCATCTCTATCAACTCTATCATATGCCTTCTCCAGATCCATAAATGCTACATACAAATCCATTTGCTTTTTTAAGTATTTCTCACATACATTCTTTAAAGCAAACACCTGATCCACACATCCTCTACTTCCCATGTAATCCCTGCATGTCATAGACGGCGACTAAAAGGGTAGGGAGCGGGGGGCTGGGAATCCTCCCCTCTCATTTTTAATTTTCCAAAAGAAAGGAACAGAGAAGGGGGCCAAGTGAGGATATTTCCTTAAAGGCTCAGTCCTCTGTTCATAATGCTACCTCGCTAACGCGGGAAATAGCGAATAGTATGAAAAAAAAAAAAAAAAAATATATACATATATATATATATATATATATATATATATATATATATTTTTTTTTTTATTTTTTTTATTATACTTTGTCGCTGTCTCCCGCGTTTGCGAGGTAGCACAAGGAAACAGACGAAAGAAATGGCCCAACCCCCCCCATACACATGCATATACATACGTCCACGCACGCAAATATACATACCTACACAGCTTTCCATGGTTTACCCCAGACGCTTCACATGCCTTGATTCAATCCACTGACAGCACGTCAACCCCGGTATACCACATCTCTCCAATTCACTCTATTCCTTGCCCTCCTTTCACCCTCCTGCATGTTCAGGCCCCGATCACACAAAATCTTTTTCACTCCATCTTTCCACCTCCAATTTGGTCTCCCTCTTCTCCTCGTTCCCTCCACCTCCGACACATATATCCTCTTGGTCAATCTTTCCTCACTCAATTTCTCCATGTGCCCAAACCACTTCAAAACACCCTCTTCTGCTCTCTCAACCACGCTCTTTTTATTTCCACACATCTCTCTTACCCTTACATTACTCACTCGATCAAACCACCTCACACCACACATTGTCCTCAAACATCTCATTTCCAGCACATCCATCCTCCTGCGCACAACTCTATCCATAGCCCACGCCTCGCAACCATACAACATTGTTGGAACCACTATTCCTTCAAACATACCCATTTTTGCTTTCCGAGATAATGTTCTCGACTTCCACACATTCTTCAAGGCCCTCAGAATTTTCGCCCCCTCCCCACCCTATGATCCACTTCCGCTTCCATGGTTCCATCCACTGCCAGATCCACTCCCAGATATCTAAAACACTTCACATCCTCCAGTTTTTCTCCATTCAAACTCACCTCCCAATTGACTTGACCCTCAACCCTACTGTACCTAATAACCTTGCTCTTATTCACATTTACTCTTAACTTTCTTCTTTCACACACTTTACCAAACTCAGTCACCAGCTTCTGCAGTTTCTCACATGAATCAGCCACCAGCGCTGTATCATCAGCGAACAACAACTGACTCACTTCCCAAGCTCTCTCATCCCCAACAGACTTCATACTTGCCCCTCTTTCCAAAACTCTTGCATTTACCTCCCTAACAACCCCATCCATAAACAAATTAAACAACCATGGAGACATCACACACCCCTGCCGCAAACCTACATTCACTGAGAACCAATCACTCTCCTCTCTTCCTACACGTACACATGCCTTACATCCTCGATAAAAACTTTTCACTGCTTCTAACAACTTTCCTCCCACACCATATATTCTTGATACCTTTGTATGTTAATGTGCTGAGAGGTGCAACTGGAGGGATGTCTGATCATTATCTTGTGGAGGCTAAGGTGAAGATTTGTATGGGTTTTCAGAAAAGAAGAGTGAATGTTGGGGTGAAGAGGGTGGTGAGAGTAAGTGAGCTTGGGAAGGAGACCTGTGTGAGGAAGTACCAGGAGAGACTGAGTACAGAATGGAAAAAGGTGAGAACAATGGAAGTAAGGGGAGTGGGGGAGGAATGGGATGTATTTAGGGAATCAGTGATGGATTGCGCAAAAGATGCTTGTGGCATGAGGAGAGTGGGAGGTGAGTTGATTAGAAAGGGTAGTGAGTGGTGGGATGAAGAAGTAAGAGTATTAGTGAAAGAGAAGAGAGAGGCATTTGGACGATTTTTGCCGGGAAAAAATGCAATTGAGTGGGAGATGTATAAAAGAAAGAGACAGGAGGTCAGGAGAAAGGTGCAAGAGGTGAAAAAAAGGGCAAATGAGAGTTGGGGTGAGAGAGTATCATTAAATTTTAGGGAGAATAAAAAGATGTTCTGGAAGGAGGTAAATAAAGTGCGTAAGACAAGGGAGCAAATGGGAATTTCAGTGAAGGGCGCAAATGGGGAGGTGAAAACAAGTAGTGGTGATGTGAGAAGGAGATGGAGTGAATATTTTGAAGGTTTGTTGAATGGGTTTGATGATAGAGTGGCAGATATAGGGTGTTTTGGTCGAGGTGGTGTGCAAAGTGAGAGGGTTAGGGAAAATGATTTGGTAAACAGAGAAGAGGTAGTGAAAGCTTTGCGGAAGATGAAAGCCGGCAAGGCAGCAGGTTTGGATGGTATTGCAGTGGAATTTATTAAAAAAGGGGGTGACTGTATTGTTGAGTGGTTGGTAAGGTTATTTAATGTATGTATGACTCATGGTGAGGTGCCTGAGGAATGGCGGAATGTGTGCATAGTGCCATTGTACAAAGGCAAAGGGGATAAGAGTGAGTGCTCAAATTACAGAGGTATAAGTTTGTTGAGTATTCCTGGTAAATTATATGGGAGGGTATTGATTGAGAGGGTGAAGGCATGTGCAGAGCATCAGATTGGGGAAGAGCAGTGTGGTTTCAGAAGTGGTAGAGGATGTGTGGATCAGGTGTTTGCTTTGAAGAATGTATGTGAGAAATACTTAGAAAAGCAAATGGATTTGTATGTAGCATTTATGGATCTGGAGAAGGCATATGATAGAGTTGCTAGAGATGCTCTGTGGAAGGTATTAAGAATATATATATATATATATATATATATATTTTTTTTCAAACTATTCGCCATTTCCCGCGTCAGCGAGGTAGCGTCAAGAACAGAGGACCGGGCCTTTTTTGGAATATATATATATATATATATATATATATATATATATATATATATATATATATATATATATATATATATATATTTTTTTTTTTTTCTTTTTTTTTGGCTTTGTCGCTGTCTCCCGCATTTGCGAGGTAGTGCAAGGAAACAGAAGGAAATGGCCCAACCCACCCCCATACACATGTATATACACACACGTCCACACACGCAAAATATACATACCTATACATCTCAGTGTACACATATATATACACACACAGACACACACATATATACCCATGCACACAATTCACACTGTCTGCCTTTATTCATTCCCATCGCCACCTCGCCACACATGGAATACCATCCCCCTCCCCCCTCATGTGTGCGAGGTAGCGCTAGGAAAAGATAACAAAGGCCCCATTTGTTCACACTCCGTCTCCAGCTGTCATGCAATAATGCCCGAAACCACAGTTCTCTTTCCACATCCAGGCCCCACACAACTTTCCATGGTTTACCCCAGATGCTTCACATGCCCTGATTCAATCCACTGACAGCACGTCAAACCTGGTATACAACATCGATCCAATTCACTGTATTCCTTGCCCTCCTTTCACCCTCCTGCATGTTCAGGCCCCGATCACACAAAATCTTTTTCACTCCATCTTTCCACCTCCAATTTGGTCTCCCACTTCTCCTCGTTCCCTCCACCTCCGACACATATATCCTCTTGGTCAATCTTTCCTCACTCATTCTCTCCATGTGCCCAAAACCATTTCAAAACACCCTCTTCTGCTCTCTCAACCACGCTCTTTTTATTTCCACACATCTCTCTTACCCTTACGTTACTTACTCGATCAAACCACCTCACACCACACATTGTCCTCAAACATCTCATTTCCAGCACATCCATCCTCCTGCGCACAACTCTATCCATAGCCCACGCCTCGCAACCATACAACATTGTTGGAACCACTATTCCTTCAAACATACCCATTTTTGCTTTCCGAGATAATGTTCTCGACTTCCACACATTCTTCAAGGCTCCCAGAATTTTCGCCCCCTCCCCCACCCTATGATCCACTTCCGCGTCCATGGTTCCATCCGCTGCCAGATCCACTCCCAGATATCTAAAACACTTCACTTCCTTCAGTTTTTCTCCATTCAAACTCACCTCCCAATTGACTTGACCCTCAACCCTACTGTACCTAATAACCTTGCTCTTATTTACATTTACTCTTAACTTTCTTCTTTCACACACTTTACCAAACTCAGTCACCAGCTTCTGCAGTTTCTCACATGAATCAGCCACCAGCGCTGTATCATCAGCGAACAACAACTGACTCACTTCCCAAGCTCTCTCATCCCCAACAGACTTCATACTTGCCCCTCTTTCCAAAACTCTTGCATTCACCTCCCTAACAACCCCATCCATAAACAAAGTAAACAACCATGGAGACATCACACACCCCTGCCGCAAACCTACATTCACTGAGAACCAATCACTTTCCTCTCTTCCTACACGCACACATGCCTTACATCCTCGATAAAAACTTTTCACTGCTTCTAACAACTTGCCTCCCACACCATATATTCTTAATACCTTCCAGAGAGCATCTCTATCAACTCTATCATATGAATGTAGGTTTGCGGCAGGGGTGTGTGATGTCTCCATGGTTGTTTAATTTGTTTATGGATGGGGTTGTTAGGGAGGTGAATGCAAGAGTTTTGGAAATAGGTGCAAGTATGAAGTCTGTTGGGGATGAGAGAGCTTGGGAAGTGAGTCAATTGTTGTTCGCTGATGATACAGCGCTGGTGGCTGATTCATGTGAGAAACTGGCGAAGCTTGTGACTGAGTTTGGTAAAGTGTGTGAAAGAAGAAAGTTAAGAGTAAATGTGAATAAGAGCAAGGTTATTAGGTACAGTAGGGTTGAGGGTCAAGTCAATTGGGAGGTGAGTTTGAATGGAGAAAAACCGGATGAAGTGAAGTGTTTTAGATATCTGGGAGTGGATCTGGCAGCGGATGGAACCATGGACGCGGAAGTGGATCATAGGGTGGGGGAGGGGGCGAAAATACTGGGAGCCTTGAAGAATGTGTGGAAGTCGTGAACATTATCTCGGAAAGCAAAAATGGGTATGTTTAAAGGAATAGTGGTTCCAACAATGTTGTATGGTTGCGAGGCGTGAGCTATGGATAGAGTTGTGCGCAGGAGGATGGATGTGCTGGAAATGAGATGTTTGAGGACAATGTGTGGTGTGAGGTGGTTTGATCGAGTAAGTAATGTAAGGGTAAGAGAGATGTGTGGAAATAAAAAGAGCGTGGTTGAGAGAGCAGAAGAGGGTGTTTTGAAATGGTTTGGGCACATGGAGAGAATGAGTGAGGAAAGATTGACCAAGAGGATATATGTGTCGGAGGTGGAGGGAACGAGGAGAAGAGGAAGACCAAATTGGAGGTGGAAAGATGGAGTGAAAAAGATTTTGTGTGATCGGGGCCTGAACATGCAGGAGGGTGAAAGGAGGGCAAGGAATAGAGTGAATTGGAGCGATGTGGTATACCGGGGTTGACGTGCTGTCAGTGGATTGAATCAAGGCATGTGAAGCGTCTGGGGTAAACCATGGAAAGCTGTGTAGGTATGTATATTTGCGTGTGTGGACGTATGTATATACATGTGTATGGGTGTGGGTTGGGCCATTTCTTTCGTCTGTTTCCTTGCGCTACCTCGCAAACGCAGGAGACAGCGGCAAAAAAAAAAGAAAAAAAAAAAATATATATATATATATATATATATATATATATATATATTTCACCTCTTGCACCTTTCTCTTGACCTCCTGTCTCTTTCTTTTATACTTCTCCCACTCAATTGCATTTTTTCCCTGCAAAAATCGTCCAAATGCCTCTCTCTTCTCTTTCACTAATACTCTTACTTCTTCATCCCACCACTCACTACCCTTTCTAAACAGCCCACCTCCCACTCTTCTCATGCCACAAGCATCTTTTGCGCAATCCATCACTGATTCCCTAAATACATCCCATTCCTCCCCCACTCCCCTTACTTCCATTGTTCTCACCTTTTTCCATTCTGTACACAGTCTCTCCTGGTACTTCCCCACACAGGTCTCCTTCCCAAGCTCACTTACTCTCACCACCTTCTTCACCCCAACATTCACTCCTCTTTTCTGAAAACCCATACTAATCTTCACCTTAGCCTCCACAAGTATGAAGTCTGTTGGGGATGAGAGAGCTTGGGAAGTGAGTCAGTTGTTGTTCGCTGATGATACAGCGCTGGTGGCTGATTCATGTGAGAAACTGCAGAAGCTGGTGACGGAGTTTGGTAAAGTGTGTGGAAGAAGAAAGTTAAGAGTAAATGTGAATAAGAGCAAGGTTATTAGGTACAGTAGGGTTGAGGGTCAAGTCAATTGGGAGGTGAGTTTGAATGGAGAAAAACTGGAGGAAGTGAAGTGTTTTAGATATCTGGGAGTGGATCTGTCAGCGGATGGAACCATGGAAGCGGAAGTGGATCATAGGGTGGGGGAGGGGGCGAAAATTTTGGGAGCCTTGAAAAATGTGTGGAAGTCGAGAACATTATCTCGGAAAGCAAAAATGGGTATGTTTGAAGGAATAGTGGTTCCAACAATGTTGTATGGTTGCGAGGCGTGGCTATGGATAGAGTTGTGCGCAGGAGGATGGATGTGCTGGAAATGAGATGTTTGAGGACAATGTGTGGTGTGAGGTGGTTTGATCGAGTAAGTAACGTAAGGGTAAGAGAGATGTGTGGAAATAAAAAGAGCGTGGTTGAGAGAGCAGAAGAGGGTGTTTTGAAATGGTTTGGGCACATGGAGAATGAGTGAGGAAAGATTGACCAAGAGGATATATGTGTCGGAGGTGGAGGGAACGAGGAGAAGAGGAGACCAAATTGGAGGTGGAAAGATGGAGTGAAAAAGATTTTGTGTGATCGGGGCCTGAACATGGAGAAGTGCAAGAAGAGGGCGAGGGTAAAGTGAATTGGAGAGAAAGTTGGTATACAGGGTTGACGTGTGTCAGTGGTTGAAGTCAAGCATGGAAGAGTTTGGAACATGGGAAACTGGTAGGAATGTTATTAGCGGTGTGGATCGTGTGGATATGAACAATGGTATGGGGGGGGTTGGGCAATATTTTGTGTTCCTTGAACAAACGCGGAGAAGCGAGAAAAATGAAAGAAAAATGAAAAAGAATATTATAAAATTATTATGTTATATATGATAGATATATAAATATTGTAAATAATTTAGACAATGTCTCCCCTCTGTAGTTTTTTTTAACTTTCTAAAAATGGGAAACAAAAAGAGTCAGCGGAGGGTGTATCCTCTCGAAGGCTCAATTGGGTGCCTGAAATGTGTGTGGATGTAACCAAGATTTGTGAAAAAAGGAGAGATAGTAGATGAAGATGGAAAGTGAAACGATTTTGTGTGGGCTGCTGCAGAGGTGAAAAGCAAGAATAAGGGAATGAGCGATGGTAACAGGTGAGTGCTGCAGTGATTGAATCAGGCATGTGAAGCTTGGGTAACATGAAAGCGTGTAGGTTGTATATGCGTGTGTGGACGGGTATGTACAAGTGTAGAGGGGGGTTTGGGCATCTGCTTTCCTTGCGCTACCTCACGGACATGCGACAAAAAAAAACAGAAAAAAAAAAAAATTGTGATATATGATATAGAATGTAATGATAATATATATATTCAATTAATATAGTAAAATTCCCCTGTATTTTTTAATTTAAATGGAAACGAAGAAGAGTCGCGGTGTTGAATTATTGGGTGCATGATGAACCAGATTGAAAAGAAAAGATATGTTAGAGGACCGTGTTTTGGGAGGCAGCTCAGAAATGAGAGTGGTTTGAGTGGTTTATAGGAAAGTGCAACGAGACCGGGTTATAGTGTATGTGAAGTAATTTGAAAGGGCTAAAGGTGAAGTAATGTGGCAAGATTGAGGGGAATAAAGTTGGTATAACATGGGTGTTGTGCAGTTGTTGTAACAATGTGAAATGGTGTAAGAGCTTGTAGATTTATGTGCTGAAAAAGGACTGATGATTGGGAATACCTGGTTTAAAAAGTGAGATATACATAAGTATACTTATGTAAGTAGGAGAGATGGCCAGAGAGCGTTATTGGATTACGTGTTAATTGACAGGCGCACGAAAGAGAGACTTTTGGATGTTAATGTGCTGAGAGGTGCAACTGGAGGGATGTCTGATCATTATCTTGTGGAGGCTAAGGTGAAGATTTGTATGGGTTTCCAGAATATATATATATATATATATATATATATATATATATATATATATATGTATATATATATTATTTATTATACTTTGTCGCTGTCTCCCGCGTTTGCGAGGTAGCGCAAGGAAACAGACAAAAGAAATGGCCCAACCCCCCACCATACACATGTATATACATACGTCCACACACGCAAATATACATACCTACACAGCTTTCCATGGTTTACCCCAGACGCTTCAGATGCCTTGATTCAATCCACTGACAGCACGTCAACCCCGGTATGCCACATCAATCCAATTCACTCTATTCCTTGCCCTCCTTTCACCCTCCTGCATGTTCAGGCCCCGATCACACAAAATCTTTTTCACTCCATCTTTCCACCTCCAATTTGGTCTCCCTCTTCTCCTCGTTCCCTCCACCTCCGACACATATATCCTCTTGGTCAATCTTTCCTCACTCATTCTCTCCATGTGCCCAAACCACTTCAAAACACCCTCTTCTGCTCTCTCAACCACGCTCTTTTTATTTCCACACATCTCTCTTACCCTTACGTTACTCACTCGATCAAACCACCTCACACCACACATTGTCCTCAAACATCTCATTTCCAGCACATCCATCCTCCTGCGCGCAACTCTATCCATAGCCCACGCCTCGCAACCATACAACATTGTTGGAACCACTCTTCCTTCAAACACACCCATTTTTGCTTTCCGAGATAATGTTCTCGACTTCCACACATTCTTCAAGGCCCCCAGAATTTTCGCCCCCTCCCCCACCCTATGATCCACTTCCGCTTCCATGGTTCCATCCGCTGCCTGATCCACTCCCAGATATCTAAAACACTTCACTTCCTCCAGTTTTTCTCCATTCAAACTCACCTCCCAATTGACTTGACCCTCAACCCTACTGTACCTAATAACCTTGCTCTTATTCACATTTACTCTTAACTTTCTTCTTCCACACACTTTACCAAACTCAGTCACCAGCTTCTGCAGTTTCTCACATGAATCAGCCACCAGCGCTGTATCATCAGCGAACAACAACTGACTCACTTCCCAAGCTCTCTCATCCCCAACAGACCTCATACTTGCCCCTCTTTCCAAAACTCTTGCATTTACCTCCCTAACAACCCCATCCATAAACAAATTAAACAACCATGGAGACATCACACACCCCTGCCGCAAACCTACATTCACTGAGAACCAATCACTTTCCTCTCTTCCTACACGTACACATGCCTTACATCCTCGATAAAAACTTTTCATTGCTTCTAACAACTTGCCTCCCACACCATATATTCTTAATACCTTCCACAGAGCATCTCTATCAACTCTATCATATGCCTTCTCCAGATCCATAAGCTTTGCGGAAGATGAAAGCCGGCAAGGCAGCAGGTTTTGATGGTATTGCAGTGGAATTTATTAAAAAAGGCGGTGACTGTATTGTTGACTGGTTGGTAAGGTTATTTAATGTATGTATGACTCATGGTGAGGTGCCTGAGGATTGGCGGAATGCGTGCATAGTGCCATTGTACAAAGGCAAAGGGGATAAGAGTGAGTGCTCAAATTACAGAGGTATAAGTTTGTTGAGTATTCCTGGTAAATTATATGGGAGGGTATTGATTGAGAGGGTGAAGGCATGTACAGAGCATCAGATTGGGGAAGAGCAGTGTGGTTTCAGAAGTGGTAGAGGATGTGTGGACCAGGTGTTTGCTTTGAAGAATGTATGTGAGAAATACTTAGAAAAGCAAATGGATTTGTATGTAGCATTTATGGATCTGGAGAAGGCATATGATAGAGTTGGTAGAGATGCTCTGTGGAAGGTATTAAGAATATATGGTGTGGGAGGCAAGTTGTTAGAAGCGGTGAAAAGTTTTTATCGAGGATGTAAGGCATGTGTACGTGTAGGAAGAGAGGAAAGTGATTGATTCTCAGTGAATGTAGGTTTGCGGCAGGGGTGTGCGATGTCTCCATGGTTGTTTAATTTGTTTATGGATGGGGTTGTTAGGGAGGTGAATGCAAGAGTTTTGGAAAGAGGGGCAAGTATGAAGTCTGTTGTGGATGAGAGAGCTTGGGAAGTGAGTCAGTTGTTGTTCGCTGATGATACAGCGCTGGTGGCTGATTCATGTGAGAAACTGCAGAAGCTGGTGACTGAGTTTGGTAAAGTGTGTGGAAGAAGAAAGTTAAGAGTAAATGTGAATAAGAGCAAGGTTATTAGGTACAGTAGGGGTGAGGGTCAAGTCAATTGGGAGGTGAGTTTGAATGGAGAAAAACTGGAGGAAGTGAAGTGTTTTAGATATCTGGGAGTGGATCTGTCAGCGGATGGAACCATGGAAGCGGAAGTGGATCATAGGGTGGGGGAGGGGGCGAAAATTTTGGGAGCCTTGAAAAATGTGTGGAAGTCGAGAACATTATCTCGGAAAGCAAAAGTGGGTATGTTTGAAGGAATAGTGGTTCCAACAATGTTGTATGGTTGCGAGGCGTGGGCTGTGGATAGAGATGTGCGCAGGAGGATGGATGTGCTGGCAATGAGATGTTTGAGGACAATGTGTGGTGTGAGGTGGTTTGAGC